>NC_050604.1:26030801-26160801 GCF_013368585.1 Megalops cyprinoides
CTCCAACCACAACAATTGCGCCAACAACTACAACTGAAGCTCCAACCACAACAAACATCCTAACAACTACAACTGCAGCGCCAACCACAACTAATGCACCAACAACAACAACTGAATCTCCAACCACAACAATTGCACCAACAACTACAACTGAAGCTCCAACCACAACAAATGTACCAACAACTACAACTGAAGCTCCAACCACAACTAAGGCACCCACAACTACAACTGAAGCTCCAACCACAACGATTGCATCCACAACTACAACTGAAGCTCCAACCACAACAACTGCACCAACAACTACAATGGCAGCTCTAACCACAACATTTGCACCAACAACTACAACTGAAGCTCCAACCACAACAATTGCACCCACAACTACAACCGAAGCTCCAACCATAACTAATGCACCAACAGCTACAACTGAAGCTTCAACCACAACAATTGCACCAACAACTACAACTGAAGCTCCAACCACAACAAACTTCCTAACAACTACAACTGAAGCTCCAACCACAACAATTGCACAAACAAGTACAACTGAAGCTCCTACCACCACAAACTTCCTAAGAACTACAACTGAAGCTCCAACCACAACAATTGCACCCACAACTACCATTGAAGCCCCAACCACAAGTAATGCACCAACAACTACAACTGAAGCTCCAACCACAACTAAGGCACCCACAACTACAACTGAAGCTCCAACCACAACAATTGCACCAAAAACTACAACTAAAGCTCCAACCACAACGATTGCATCCACAACTACAACTGAAGCTCCAACCACAACAATTGCACCAACAACTACAACTGAAGCTCCAACCACAACTAAGGCACCCACAACTACAAATGAAGCTCCAACCACAACGATTGCATCCACAACTACAACTGAAGCTCCAACCACAACAATTGCACCAACAACTACAACTGAAGTTCCAACCACAACAATTGCACCCACAACTACAGCTGAAGCTCCAACCACAACAATTGCACCAACAACTACAACTGAAGCTCCAACTACAACAATTGCACCAACAACTACAACTGAAGCTCCAACAACAACTAATGCACCAACAACTACAACTGAAGCTCCTACCACAACAATTGCACCCACAACTACAAATGAAGCTCCAACCACAACAATTGCACCAACAACTACAACTGAAGCTCCAATCACAACAATTGCACCAACAACTACAACTGAAGCTCCTACCACAACAAACATCTTAACAACTACAACTGAAGCTCCAACCACAACAATTGCACCAAAAACTACAACTGAAGCTCCAACCACAACGATTGCAACCACAACTACAACTGAAGCTCCAACAACAATTGAACCAACAACTACAACTGAAGCTCCAACCACAACAATTGCACCAACAACTACAACTGAAGCTCCAACCACAACAATTGCACCAACAACTACAACTGAAGCTCCAACCACAACAAATGTACTCAAAACTACAACTGAAGCTCCAACAACAATTGAACCAACAACTACAACTGAAGCTCCAACCACAACAATTGCATCAACAACTACAACTGAAGCTCCAACCACAACTAATGCACCAACAACTACAACTGAAGCTCCAACCACAACAATTGCACCCACAACTACAACTGAAGCTCCAACCACAACAAATGTACCCACAACTACAACTGAAGCTCCAACCACAACAATTGCACCCACAACTACAAGTGAAGCTCCAACCACAACAACTGCACCAACAACTACAACTGAAGCTCCTACCACAACAAACATCCTAACAACTACAACTGAAGCACCAACCACAACAATTGCACCAACAACTACAACTGAAGCTCCGACCACAACTAATGCACCCACAACTACAACTGAAGCTCCAACCACAACAATTGCACCAACAACTACAACTGAAGCTCCAACCACAACAATTGCGCCAACAACTACAACTGAAGCTACAACCACAACAAACATCCTAACAACTACAACTGCAGCGCCAACCACAACTAATGCACCAACAACTACAACTGAAGCTCCAACAACAACTAAAGCAGAAACAACTACAACTGAAGCTCCAACCACAACAATTGCACCAACAACTACAACTGAAGCTCCAACCACAACAATTGTACAAACAACTACAACTGAACCTCCAACCACAACTAATGCACTAACAACTACAACTGAAGCTCCAACCACAACAAATGTACCCACAACTACAACTGAAGCTCCAACCACAACAATTGCACCCACAACTACAACTGAAGCTCCAACCGTAACAAATTCACCAACAACAACAACTGAAGCTTCAACCACAACAAATGCACCAACAACAGCTGCAGCTATAAGCACAACAGCTATCCCAACATCTACAACTGAAGCTCCAAGAACAACAAATGCACTAACACCTGCAACTGAAGCTCCAACCACAAGTAATGCAGCATCAACGAAAACTGAATCTCCATCTACAACAAATGCACCACCAACAGGTGCAGCTATAAGCACAACAGCTATCCCAACATCTACAACTGAAGCTCTCACAACAAATGCACCAACAACTACAACTGAAGCTCCAACCACAGAGAACATCCTGAAAACCACAACTGAAGTGTTAACCACAACTAATGCATCATCTGCAGCTGCAGCTGCAACCACAACAGCCATCCCAACAACTACAACTGAAGCTCCAACCACAACTAATGCACCAATAACTACACCCAAAGCATCAACAACTGCAACTGAAGCTCCAACCACAAGTAATGCAGTATCAACAGCAACTGAATCTCCATCTACAACCAATGCACCACCAACAGCTGCAGCTATAACCACAACAGTTATCCCAACAACTACAACTGAAGCTCCAACCACAACAATTGCACCAACAAGTACAACTGAAGCTCCAACCACAACAATTACACCAACAACTACAACTGAAGCTCCAACCACAACTAATGCACCCACAACTACAACTGAAGCTCCAACCACAACAATTGCACCCACAACTACAACGGAAGCTCCAACCATAACTAATGCACCAACAGCTACAACTGAAGCTTCAACCACAACAATTGCACCAACAACTACAACTGAAGCTCCAACCACAACTAATGCACCAACAACTACAACTGAAGCTCCTACCACAACAAATTTCCTAACAACTACAACTGAAGCTCCAACCACAACAATTGCACCAACAACTACTACTGAAGCTCCAACCACAACTAATGCACCAACAACTACAACTGAAGCTCCAACCACAACAAATGTACCCACAACTACAACTGAAGCTCCAACCACAACAATTGCACCCACAACTACAACTGAAGCTCCAACCACAACAATTGCACCAACAACTACTACTGAAGCTCCAACCACAACTAATGCACCAACAGCTACAACTGAAGCTCCAACCACAACAAATGTACCCACAACTACAACTGAAGCTCCAACCACAACAATTGCACCCACAACTACAACTGAAGCTCGTACCACAACAAACATCCTAACAACTACAACTGAAGCACCAACCACATCAATTGCACCAACAACTACAACTGAAGCTCCAACCACAACTAAAGCAGAAACAACTACAACTGAAGCTCCAACCACAACAATTGCACCAACAACTACAAATGAAGCTCCAACCACAACAATTGCACCAACAACTACAACTGAATCTCCAACCACAACAATTGTACAAACAACTACAACTGAACCTCCAACCACAACTAATGCACCAACAACTACAACTGAAGCTCCTACCACAACAAACATCCTAACAACTACAACTGAAGCTCCATCCACAACAATTTCACCAACAACCACAACTGAAGCTCCAACCACAACAATTGTACCAACAACTACAACTGAAGCTCCAACCACAACTAATGCACCAACAACTACAACTGAAGTTCCAACCAAAACAAACATCCTAACAACTGCAACTAAAGCGCCAACCACATCAATTGCACCAACAACTACAACTGAAGCTCCAACCACAACTAAAGCAGAAACAACTACAACTGAAGCTCCAACCACAACAATTGCACCAACAACTACAAATGAAGCTCCAACCACAACAATTGCACCAACAACTACAACTGAATCTCCAACCACAACAATTGTACAAACAACTACAACTGAACCTCCAACCACAACAATTTCACCAACAACCACAACTGAAGCTCCAACCACAACAATTGTACCAACAACTACAATTGAAGCTCCAACCACAACAAATGTACCCACAACTACAACTGAAGCTCCTACCACAACAATTGCACCCACAACTACAACTGAAGCTCCAACCACAACTAATGCACCAACAACTACAACTGAAGCTCCAACCACAACGATTGCATCCACAACTACAACTGAAGCTCCAACCACAACAAACATCCTAACAACTACAACTGAAGCACCAACCACAACAATTGCACCAACAACTACAACTGAAGCTCCAACCACAACAATTGTACCAACAACTACAACTGAAGCTCCAACCACAACAACTGCACCAACAACTACAACTGAAGCTCCTACCACAACAAACATCCTAACAACTACAACTGAAGCACCAACCACAACAATTGCACCAACAACTACAACTGAAGCTCCGACCACAACTAATGCACCCACAACTACAACTGAAGCTCCAACCACAACAATTGCACCAACAACTACAACTGAAGCTCCAACCACAACAATTGCGCCAACAACTACAACTGAAGCTACTACCACAACAAACATCCTAACAACTACAACTGCAGCGCCAACCACAACAATTGTACAAACAACTACAACTGAACCTCCAACCACAACTAATGCACCAACAACTACAACTGAAGCTCCAACCACAACAAATGTACCCACAACTACAACTGAAGCTCCAACCACAACAATTGCACCCACAACTACAACTGAAGCTCCAACCACAACAACTGCACCAACAACTACAACTGAAGCTCCTACCACAATAAACATCCTAACAACTACAACTGAGGCACCAACCACAACAAATGCACCAACAACAACAACTGAAGCTTCAACCACAACAAATGCACCAACAACAGCCTCAGCTATAAGCACAACAGCTATCCCAACATCTACAACTGAAGCTCCAAGAACAACAAATGCACTAACACCTGCAACTGAAGCTCCAACCACAAGTAATGCAGCATCAACGAAAACTGAATCTCCATCTACAACAAATGCACCACCAACAGGTGCAGCTATAAGCACAACAGCTATCCCAACATCTACAACTGAAGCTCTCACAACAAATGCACCAACAACTACAACTGAAGCTCCAACCACAGACAACATCCTGAAAACCACAACTGAAGTGTTAACCACAACTAATGCATCATCTGCAGCTGCAGCTGCAACCACAACAGCCATCCCAACAACTACAACTGAAGCTCCAACCACAACTAATGCACCAATAACTACACCCAAAGCATCAACAACTGCAACTGAAGCTCCAACCACAAGTAATGCAGTATCAACAGCAACTGAATCTCCATCTACAACCAATGCACCACCAACAGCTGCAGCTATAACCACAACAGTTATCCCAACAACTACAACTGAAGCTCCAACCACAACAATTGCACCAACAAGTACAACTGAAGCTCCAACCACAACAATTACACCAACAACTACAACTGAAGCTCCAACCACAACTAATGCACCCACAACTACAACTGAAGCTCCAACCACAACAATTGCACCCACAACTACAACGGAAGCTCCAACCATAACTAATGCACCAACAACTACAACTGAAGCTCCTACCACAACAATTGCACCAACAACTACAACTGAAGCTCCAACCACAACTAATGCACCAACAACTACAACTGAAGCTCCTACCACAACAAACTTCCTTACAACTACAACTGAAGCTCCAACCACAACAATTGCACAAACAAGTACAACTGAAGCTCCTACCACCACAAACTTCCTAACAACTACAACTGAAGCTCCAACCACAACAATTGCACCCACAACTACAATTGAAGCCCCAACCACAAGTAATGCACCAACAACTACAACTGAAGCTCCAACCACAACAAATGCACCAACAACTACAATTGAAGCTCCAACCACAACTAAGGCACCCACAACTACAAATGAAGCTCCAACCACAACGATTGCATCCACAACTACAACTGAAGCTCCAACCACAACAAACACCCCAACGACTACAACGGAAGCTCCAACCACAACAATTGCACCAACAACTACAACTGAAGTTCCAACCACAACAATTGCACCCACAACTACAGCTGAAGCTCCAACCACAACAAACACCAAGACAACTACAACGGAAGCTCAAGCCACAACAATTGCACAAACAACTACAACTGAAGCTCCAACCACAACTAATGCACCAACAACTGCAACTGAAGCTCCAACCACAAGTAATGCAGTATCAACAGCAACTGAATCTCCATCTACAAACAATGCACCACCAACAGCTGCAGCTATAACCACAACAGTTATCCCAACAACTACAACTGAAGCTCCAACCACAACAATTGCACCAACAAGTACAACTGAAGCTCCAACCACAACAATTACACCAACAACTACAACTGAAGCTCCAACCACAACTAATGCACCAACAACTACAGCTGAAGCTCCGACCACAACAATTGCACCAACAACTACAACTGAAGCTCCAACCACAACAAATTCACCAACAACTACAACTGAATCTCCACACACAACAAATTCACCAAAAACTACAACTGAAGCTCCAACCACAACAAATGCATTAACAACTGCAACTGAATCTCCAACCACAACAATTGCACCAACAACTGCAACTGAATCTCCAACCACAACAATGGCACCCACAACTACAACCGAAGCTCCAACCACTACTAATGCACCAACAAGTACAACTGAAGCTACAACCACAACAAATGTACCCACACCTACAACTGAAGCTCCAACCACAACAAATTCACCAACAACAACTGAAGCTTCAACCAGAACAAATGCACCAACAACTACAACTGAAGCTCCAATCACAACAATTGCACCAACAACTACAACTGAAGCTCCAACCACAGAGAACATCCTGAAAACCACAACTGAAGTGTTAACCACAACTAATGCATCATCTGCAGCTGCAGCTGCAACCACAACAGCCATCCCAACAACTACAACTGAAGCTCCAACCACAACTAATGCACCAATAACTACACTCAAAGCATCAACAACTGCAACTGAAGCTCCAACCACAAGTAATGCAGTATCAACAGCAACTGAATCTCCATCTACAACCAATGCACCACCAACAGCTGCAGCTATAACCACAACAGCTATCCCAACAACTACAACTGAAGCTCCAACCACAACAATTGCACCAACAAGTACAACTGAAGCTCCAACCACAACAATTGCACCAACAACTACAACTGAAGCTCCAACCACAACTAATGCACCAACAACTACAGCTGAAGCTCCGACCACAACAATTGCACCAACAAGTACAACTGAAGCTCCAACCACAACAAATTCACCAACAACTACAACTGAATCTCCACACACAACAAATTCACCAAAAACTACAACTGAAGCTCCAACCACAACAAATGCATTAACAACTGCAACTGAATCTCCAACCACAACAATTGCACCAACAACTGCAACTGAATCTCCAACCACAACAATGGCACCCACAACTACAACCGAAGCTCCAACCACTACTAATGCACCAACAAGTACAACTGAAGCTACAACCACAACAAATGTACCCACACCTACAACTGAAGCTCCAACCACAACAAATTCACCAACAACAACTGAAGCTTCAACCAGAACAAATGCACCAACAACTACAACTGAAGCTCCAATCACAACAATTGCACCAACAACTACAACTGAAGCTCCAACCACAGAGAACATCCTGAAAACCACAACTGAAGTGTTAACCACAACTAATGCATCATCTGCAGCTGCAGCTGCAACCACAACAGCCATCCCAACAACTACAACTGAAGCTCCAACCACAACTAATGCACCAATAACTACACTCAAAGCATCAACAACTGCAACTGAAGCTCCAACCACAAGTAATGCAGTATCAACAGCAACTGAATCTCCATCTACAACCAATGCACCACCAACAGCTGCAGCTATAACCACAACAGCTATCCCAACAACTACAACTGAAGCTCCAACCACAACAATTGCACCAACAAGTACAACTGAAGCTCCAACCACAACAATTGCACCAACAACTACAACTGAAGCTCCAACCACAACTAATGCACCAACAACTACAGCTGAAGCTCCGACCACAACAATTGCACCAACAAGTACAACTGAAGCTCCAACCACAACAAATTCACCAACAACTACAACTGAATCTCCACACACAACAAATTCACCAAAAACTACAACTGAAGCTCCAATCACAACAAATGTATTAACAACTGCAACTGAATCTCCAACCACAACAATTGCACCAACAACTGCAACTGAAGCTCCAACCACAACAATGGCACCCACAACTACAACCGAAGCTCCAACCACTACTAATGCACCAACAACTACAACTGAAGCTACAACCACAACAAATGTACCCACACCTACAACTGAAGCTCCAACCACAACAAATTCACCAACAACAACAACTGAAGCTTCAACCACAATAAATGCACCAACAACTACAACTGAAGCTCCAACCACAACAATTGCACCAACAACAACTGAAGCTCCAACCACAACTAATGCACCCACAACTACAACAGAAGCTCCAACCACCACAAATGCACCAACAACTACAACTGAAGCTCCAACCGTAACAAATTCACCAACAACAACAACTGAAGCTTCAACCACAACAAATGCACCAACAACTACAACTGAAGCTCCAATCACAACAAATGCACCAACAACTGCAACTGAAGCTCCAACCACAAGTAATGCAGCATCAACGAAAACTGAATCTCCATCTACAACAAATGCACCACCAACAGCTGCAGCTATAAGCACAACAGCTATCCCAACATCTACAACTGAAGCTCTCACAAGAACTGCACCAACAACTACAACTGAAGCTCCAACCACAGAGAACATCCTGAAAACCACAACTGAAGTGTTAACCACAACTAATGCATCATCTGCAGCTGCAGCTGCAACCACAACAGCCATCCCAACAACTACAACTGAAGCACTGACCACAACTAAAGCACCAACAACAATTGAAGCTCTAACCACAAATGCACCAGTAACTACAACTGAAGCTCCAAGTACAACTAATGCACTAAAAACAACATCTAATGCACGACTAACAACAACAGCTGAAGCTCCAACAACTAATTTGGCAACAACTACAACTGAAGCTCCAACCACAACTAATGCACCAATAACTACACCCAAAGCATCAACAACTGCAACTGAAGCTCCAACCACAAGTAATGCAGTATCAACAGCAACTGAATCCCCATCTACAACCAATGCACCACCAACAGCTGCAGCTATAACCACAACAGCTATCCCAACATCTACAACTGGAGCTCTAACAACAACAATTGTACCAACAATTACAACCAAAGTTCCAACCACAACTAATGCACCAGCCAGCGCAGCTTTAGCTCCAACAACAACAAATGCACCAAGAAGTACATCTGAAGTTCCAACCACAACTAATGTAGCATCAACCACAACTGCAACTGCATCTGCAACAAATGCACCAACAACAGCTGCAGCTACAACAACAACAGCCTTCCCAATAACTACAATTGGAGCTCCAACAACAACAAATGCACCAACAACTAAAACTGAAGCTCCAACCACAGCAATAGTACCAGCAACAACTGTAGCCACAACGACACCAGCCATCCCATCAGCTACAACTAAATCACCGACCACAACTAATGCACCAACAACAACTGAAGCTCCAACTACAACTAATGCACCAATAACTACACCCAAAGCATCAACAACTGCAACTGAAGCTCCAACCACAAGTAATGCAGTATCAACAGCAACTGAATCTCCATCTACAACCAATGCACCACCAACAGCTGCAGCTATAACCACAACAGCTATCCCAACATCTACAACTGAAGCTCCAGCAACAACAAATACACCAACAACTAAAGCTGAGGCTTTAACCACAAGTAATGCACCTACAACAATTGAAGTTCCAACAACAACAACTACACCAACAACAACAACTGAAGCTTCAACCACAACAATTGCACCAACAACAATTGTAGCTCCTAACACAACAAACATCCCAACAAGTACAACTGAAGGTCCAACAGCACCTAATGCACCAATATCAACTGTACCTCCAACCGTAACAAACTCACCAACAACCATAACTGAATCTTCAACAACAACAATTCCACCAACAACTACAACTGAAGCTCCAACCACAACTAATTCACCAGCAACATCTGTACTCTCAACTACACCAAACATCCTAACTACAACTGAGGCTACAACAACCACATATGCACCAACAACTACACCTCATGCTCCAACAACAACAAATGCACCAACAACTGCAGCTGTTGGAACCACAGGCTTTGTTGTTATGAACACCACAACAACCATGAATTTGGTTCCTTCTACTGCTCCACAGACACCCCTCATAACAACTGCTGCTCTGTCTACCTCTGCTTCAAC
This sequence comes from Megalops cyprinoides, assembly GCF_013368585.1. Taxonomy (NCBI): domain Eukaryota; kingdom Metazoa; phylum Chordata; class Actinopteri; order Elopiformes; family Megalopidae; genus Megalops; species Megalops cyprinoides. Next base: position 26,041,447 of record NC_050604.1, read on the forward strand.
ATCTGCAATCACTGCAGGATCCTCCCCTGTAACTAATGCCGCAGCAGCCTCAACAGCTGAAGGTGCCTCTGTCGCCATGACAACAAATTCTCCAGCTGCAACAAATACAACTACAACAACAGCTGCAAACTCAGTGACTTCCCCAACAGCTGCCACGAGCGGTGTACCTGTGGTTGTTGCACCGACTGTCTCTGGGGGTTCCTCTGGTGCATCAGCAACCACAGCACCACCAACCACGTAAGATTTCCCGTGTGGCTTTTCAGTGTTACGTCCAATTGGTGAATTGGCTTGTTCTGTCCTAATGCTGTTGAAAAGCATCGCTGATTATTGGAATGTTTTCTCTTTGTGTTTCTGCAGCATCGGGACGGTGCTGATCTTCATCCGCTTTGTGTTCTACACCCTGAATCCAGTCCCCAGTGAGAGCCAGATTCTCAGCCTCGCCAGCACACTGTTAGACTCTCGCGTCAGGAGTCTGAACGACCCCCAGAAACTGCAGAATGTCACTTATGAGAGTATGTTTTTGTTGTATAACAATATCACACTACTCATATGAGCTTGAACTGATAAAGTCCTCAGTGCTTCTTGATTTGGAGGAATGATGCAGTGTCAATGTGCTTTCATGCATTAATAACATTAATAACTGCATTCAGGAGTCTGCATTAATAACTGCATTCAGGAGTCCTACAAAATTTGAGATCAAAGCCTTCTCATAACATTTTGTCTTAAAATCTCCTTCCTCTCACCAGAATTATCAAACTTCTCCTTCGCTGTCAATGTGGCCTACCAGATACTCAACGTGAGCATGTCAGAGAGCATGGGACTGAGAAATGAGACTTACAACCTCATCCAGGACTCTGTGAACAACCTGGTAAGCCTCGCCTGTTAGAGCAGAGAGACATCACTATTGCACCAAATCATATAGCAAGAAAGAGGTAGACAGAGAGAGAGAGAGAGAGAGAGAGAGAGAGAGAGATGTCTCGTATTATATCACCTGGTATTTTTTAGTACCAGAATGAGCAATTCCAGTCCTGTTGGAAGGAGGGCTCCCCACATTTAAATTAATACTTGCAATGCCATGCAGGATCATAGCTGCACTGTCATGTGTATTAGTATGTACACTTTGAGGTATTCCTGCATCTAACATGAGACAGAAAGAGGAAATGAAAAGAGAGTGATGCAAACCCTTTACTCTAATAGGTTTAGCTGTGTTACTGAAGCTGCCTTTTCAGCACAAATCTACTGGTATTGCAATATGAAACATCTCTGGGTTATGCAATGGAAGCATGAACATGAAGGTCTCCATAAAAAGCATAAGAATCTCAGGATCTGGTGTATTGATCCTTTTGTTTGTTTTTCCCCTTCAATGTTTGACCTCCAGCTGAATTTAATTCTGAACAAACCCGGGGCGAATCCTTTCGTCTTTCCACGAGCGAATTACACGTAAGTCCTCAGTCTGGCGTTTCTTGTAGAACTCTAGGGTGCGTGTGTCATTTCATCAGCATGAGGCTGGTAAGAAAGGCATAGCAACTCTGCATTTATTTCTTCATTCCTACAGGAGCATGCCTAACCAAATTGAGGCTGACGTGCAGTACGTCTTTCGGGAAGGTGACATTAACCAACCCAGTGCTTTCCTGGCTGCCATTCTGAAAGTCTCTGGTAGGTTCCTCACTGCACCCATAAATTTCAATTTTTTTTGAGCAATCAAATCTTCCAGAACTACTGTTTATGTATAAGAGATGCATCATAAAACCAACGTTTCCCAAACCTCTCCTGGTGGACCCCGTGTCCTGCATGTCTGAGATCTCTCCCTGCTCTAACACAAGTGCTTCAAGTTCATTGGCAGAAGCTCCAATGACATTTACATTATTCTCTGACATGCTACAAGACTAGATTGATTGATTCTCCATTTTCAGGCCTGGCCACCACTGCTGCCCCAACAACAACCACGACCACAACCACGACCACCACAACCACCACAACCACGGCCAGCCCCACAGTCCTGCTGCCCACGGCCACGGGGAACAGCACGGTGGCGGGAGGGAGCTTCCCTGGCTGGGCTCTGGCCATCATCATACCCTGCGGTATCGCCATCATCCTGGTGCCCTGTTGGATCCTCCTGTGTGTAAGTACTGGCTGCCGGCGTGTGTGTGTGTCTGTGCGTTCATGTGTGTGTACGCCTCTTGTGTGTGGTATCTTTCTCTTTCTCGGGGTCTCTGTGTGTCACAGTAAATTCACTCTCTCTGTCTCGGTGTCACAGTGCCTGCTGTGTGGCTGCTGTGCAGCTCTTAGAAGACGCTGGCACAGGAGACGGTCCTACAACGTGCAATACACCACACGGAACAGCCTCTTCTGAGAAGGTGGGTGCCACTTTATACCTGTACTGTGAAACGACCGCTTACAATAATGACTCTATTATTGACAATTCAAACAAGGACACAATGTTGAAAACATTAATGAATAATGGTATAGTTGGTATCAAGATACAGTTAATAAAAGATATATTTTATGGAATTTTGATTCTGTTTTTCATGTTGAACTTTCAGACCCATCCAGCACTTACCCATAGAAGAGTCAACCAACATCAACAGCATCTACCCCAAAAAGACCTTCGTCTCCTACGACATGATGCACCATCCCACGATGCTATGATACACTTCACTTCAGGGATCAGAGGGGAAATGAATGATCTTTTCACTGTTGTTAAGAAACACTTTTAACAGTATGTGTTTCTCAGAAAATGCTGGTCAATGGACACTTGGTATTTCGCAAACACCGTCTTCATTTTCACTTTAGCAGTTTGATACTGTGTTGATGTTCTGCTATGCAAATACATGACCTCCTTCTTTTGTCTGTAAAATAAGCCTCGACGTTCAGCTGGAATCTGAATATTTAATTGCTGTCAGTGTTTTCTTAGAAACATTCTGTCATTTGTATGTGCATGTCAAAATCGGCTACTCTATGGCTGGATAATGTGTGCGCTGTCATTGTTGTAGGTCTACCGTTATTATATGGGAGAAGCATGTTCCGTTCACAGCCACGTTACCTTCGTGAGACTTCGTGTATTAATGTCATCATGAAGCATTATTTAATATTATTTATTTTCATGAAAATTATTTAATGATTCGTAGAGATCGTTTACGATTGCAGTGTTTCAGATTTACCGAATAACAATGATAACAAATCATTTTACAAATTTGATTTGTAAATTTTAAATTTGCAAATAAAATAATCTGAATGGATGAAAATATTTTGAGTTTGCTCATTGTAAGTTTATGTAAGACTGTAATGTTTACTTAATTAGTTTACTAGCTAATTAGTTGATGACAGACACAATTCAATGTTTGTTTACCGTCGTTTAATTACCTGTGGTAAAGTGTTCCTTTGAGATGTAAGGGCACGATTACATTCATTATCTATCTCTTAGTCGAATAGTCGGAACGCCCTCCGCTGTGAATATTTATTATGCTAATTTTGAGTAGAGCATTTGTTATTTTTAACAGCGTTTCGCCAGTCATTAAAATCGCTCCATGATTCAATCAAAATGTGAGAATGGAATATGAGTTTTAGGAACATGGTGAATTTCGAGAGAAATTTTTGACAGCAAATGTGTCAACGGATGCTGAAGTCTGAGGAAAGGGTAATTTAAGGTATCATGGTTTTTAAAGTCACTAATATTTGCAGATATTTAATGGGGAAAAGAATTATGCTGTTTTATAGGATTATTAACTCGCCCACTAGTCGCAGAAATGGTTCCATGGTGTAATGGTTAGCACTCTGGACTCTGAATCCAGCGATCCGAGTTCAAATCTCGGTGGAACCTGACATTTTCAGATGCACAGTGGACTGTCTTCCGATATACAGTGGACTGTTTTGGCTTCGAGCTCAGATTCTGTACTGCAAACAAAATATAGGCTACTCTATACTATCTAGGAAATTGACAGTGTCCCCTTTTTGCGTTTTATTTCATCACTCCGTTGTGAAGATGCTTCTTCTTTACCTTCTTTAAAACTAACACCGCGGTCCCTGTGCAATGTCCACGTGTGGGTTAAGTTATAAATGATGGGAGTGGCGGTTCCATGGTGTAATGGTTAGCACTCTGGACTCTGAATCCAGCGATCCGAGTTCAAATCTCGGTGGGACCTGTCTTTTTTTTCCTCTGAGTATTATGCACACAAAGCCACATAACCAAAGTTCATCTCATCGAAATGATGAAGTGTTCTGAAAGCCTTTTCCGCAATGGTCTTGAGCCACGAAGAGAAGAGATACTCTACATGCTGTACATAGCTGTGGCATAAACTTGCTCTCTGGAATGCCATAAAGTCAAACCACAGAGTAAATCATCTTGTTCTCGTATGAGTGCCTCCTTCCCCCGCGGCCATTTAACGCCAGTTTAACTCAATTATAGTGGTATTACAAGATTCCAGCTAACGGTAGCTATCTAACACATCGCCCTGTGCCAAGTTTAATAGCCAGTTAAATTGTTCGGTAAGCAAGGCGATTGTTTTTGGTTGTATGTAATTCATTTGTAAGACGTCATAAAATTCAACTCTGAAAGAACTTTTATTTTGAAATTCTTATTCTCGGTGCTCCCGGAAAGGGCCTTTGTTAGAGGATGCGATGAGCAGTACTTCGGCGTCTCCGCTTATCTGGCTCACAAATGTCACAACTTCACCGCTGCTATCGTGTAAACCGCGGTTTGTGAGGAATGTCAAACCCCCTTTATTTTCAGTCTCAGTTAGCCTCCAGTATGGAGGTATTAACTACAGACGCAGTGGCATAAATTAGTAAACTCGTTGATGGATGCTGTGCCGTTTCTACTTTTGACAATGCGCTGGCGCTTTGAAGACAAAGTTATAGTTGGTGGAGAAAGAGCAGAGGGTTGCAGTACTCGATGACCTCTGTAAACATCACTCTGGAGGTTTAGGTCTGCTAGGAACTCTGGAGAGGATGGACCTACATTTCATTGCTTAATAAAAGACACTTTCACGTGAACGTTTTATTACTTAGCTAACGGTTGTACAGGATTGAATGAAGAGTTAGGCGGTGCGTTTCTGGTTAATGTTTCGCCGCATCCCATTACTTTGTCAGAGGACAGACATTATCAAACTGTTGAGAGTCTTGTACGAAGGGTGGGTACCAGCTTAACGAGAGATGGCGAGAAAGACAAGAAAGATGTTGGCCTACTTTCACACCATGTGGCCACAAAATATGAAGTGAGCTCAGATGCGTACAAACCAACCTCTTTAGTGTCCTGCAAATGGTCCTACTGATATGATTGTCGTGGCATTTGTTGTGTTATTGCTGGAATTTGGATAATAAAACGTCTCAGCAATAAAGAGTATCAAATATTGGAGGGGTGAATTTCTTTAAAACCCGGTTAAGTGAACCGAAATGCCAATATCCTTTATTTTTACCAAAATAAGTTTATGACGCTATAAAGCAGAGTGGCGCAGCGGAAGCGTGCTGGGCCCATAACCCAGAGGTCGATGGATCGAAACCATCCTCTGCTAGATTTTGTCCTATATTTATAAACTCCAACTAGCCCCTTATTGTAGCGGCAGTGCCGCATAGTGGTAAAGAGCAGGGTACGTAACTGAGAAAAAAGAGAAAATGGGACATCTCCTTATGTGTTGCCTCAGGACATATTGCTTTGAAAATAAACTTGATTTCAATTGATTTGCTAAAAAACGGGTTCTTTGGATCACTCAGTTTCAACACTATAATTCCCCTTGCAATACGTCTAGTGCTGTTGTGGTGTGCACGAGGGTGCAGTCGGGATGTTCAAAAGTGGTTCCATGGTGTAATGGTTAGCACTCTGGACTCTGAATCCAGCGATCCGAGTTCAAATCTCGGTGGAACCTGCCTTTTCTTACTTTGATCAAGGCCTGACAAGAGCGTATCGGTAAGAGTACACACGTTGTCAATATAGAGGAGAAAAAATACGATGGCAACTGCTGTTTTCGGTAGGAAACATACAATTTGACCAAGATCATTACTGAAAACAAGACGACGACACACTGTCTGCTGCAATCAAGTGTGAACGCGAAATGTCATGCTTTTTCTCAGGCAGATTGAAATTATTTCAAGAGGTTTTAAAAACCGGCTCGCGGCGGTGAGAGCTCCGAACGTAACCAATAGACCACCAGGTCTGCTAACATTTCTAGGAAGGAAGGACCTAAACTTCGTCTAGCATTGCCATCCCTGTACACAAGGCAATCTCAGTCCAGATTATTCTCATATGTAGTTCCCCGCTGGTGGAACGAGCTACTTTACCCTATCAGAGCAGGGGCGTCCCTCTCTATCTTAAAGAACCTCTTGAAGACCCAGTTCTTCCGAGAGCACCTGTTTTGTGCATGTTTTCTTACTTGGTTAACATTTCCATATTACTATAACAAGCAGAGTGGCGCAGCGGAAGCGTGCTGGGCCCATAACCCAGAGGTCGATGGATCGAAACCATCCTCTGCTAGATTTTGTCTTAAACTTGGGTGCACTATGACTAGCCTTACCTATTGTAATGTATTGATGCGCTGATGAGTTTGAGAGATTCCGAAGTTCACAAGTTAAAGCCAGTTGCGGCTGTTTATCTGAAAGTAAAGTACAAAAGCCGTGAAGTACTTTGAAATTGTGAACATAGCACAGGAGAATGTACTCAGCGCTCAGAGCAAAGATGGCGGAGAAGCTCCATGAGATGGTAAAAGACCAGATCACCGAAGTTGAACTACTGAGTGCTATTCTCTTCTTTTTAGTACTATCTTGCACATATTAGTGAAACACAATCATTTTAACACACGCGTGAACTCTGACCAGCCCTACTCTGACTAACATGTAAACATTGTAACGTATGTAAGTCGCAACACTAGGTGGTAGTTCCGTGCATTACAGTTGGTGCCGTTGACGTTTGCCGTGAGGGTAGCAAAAGTGTGGTTCCATGGTGTAATGGTTAGCACTCTGGACTCTGAATCCAGCGATCCGAGTTCAAATCTCGGTGGAACCTGCTTTTTTTCCATTTTGATCAGAGGCTTACAAGTGCGTAGTGATAAATGTATACACACGCTGTCAACATACAGGAGAAACAAATACAATGATATGTTTTCAATAGGAAGTATACATCGTGGTCATAGTGAAAGAAGGTCACAACGATACACTTTTCGGCTGCGTGTGAACGTACAATGTCATGCTTTTTCCCTCGTGCAAACAGGCCGTATTTTATTGTAAAACGTCATTCCCTGACCGGGAATCGAACCCGGGCCGCGGCGGTGAGAGCGCCGAATCCTAACCACTAGACCACCAGGGATCTGTGGAAAATGTCTGTTTGACCAATCACAGACGCACCTCAGGTTGGGGTATTATGTGAAGATGTGACTTGGAATGCAATTGGATGTTGAAAATACACTGAATACTCTTATTTTGAAACGATTGCTTCTCGGAAATCTCCACCGGAAAAGACGCATACATACACAAACACAACTCATTCCTGTTAACGCTATCCCCTACCTGGCTGCGCTGTGCTCGCCGCGTGTGAAAGGATCTGAGAGAAATGTCGAACTGCATTTCTTTTCACTCTCAGTTAGCCTCCATCATGGAAGTATTGTCTAAAGCGGCCGTGGCAGAAATTACCAAACTGGTGGACGATGGCTCTGCCGTTCTGCGTTTGGAGGTGTGCAGGAGCCAGAAAGAAAACGCGGCGCTAAAGAGGAGGTTGCAGCTGATGGAGAAAGAACTGCGGGCTGCCCGGGGATGCAGAGACCGGGCGCAGGAGGGCTCCGTAAACATCTCTCTGGAAGTTCAGGTTTGCGACGAATCCGGGGGAGCAGAAGAGCGTAAGATTCAAAATCTATAACTGCACTGATTGCGGGAAACATCTACCTGTAATTTCCATTCTGACTGTTGCCATTATTACATGCTGTCTGCTGTTGTTATCTGCTTGTTATCTACAGTTCCAGAGAAGGGAAACCGTCCCGCCGTGGAGGCAGTGTGTGACGGGCCATTGAGCTCTGGCTTGACCTGCGATGGCGAGACTGCCCCTGGGAATAAGGAGGAAACTCCGTCACAGATCGTGGCCTTAAAATACGAGGTCGGTTTTAAAAATAAAACTTAATTTTAAAATACACATCATTAAAATGTAGTTAAAGCTGTAGTTTTGCAGATTGTGGGGGTGCAATGGAATATTAGGTTAAATGCCTGAGAAAATGAGGATATTCCAGTCTCTTTCTAAAGTGCTAATGCTAAATAACATGACATGAAGTTTTATTTTTTAACAAGTTGAGTTCTGTCGATGTGTGATAAGGAGGTGTTTTTGGAGGAGACACTGAGAAACACAGTGCCAAGTCTACGCAAATAAAAAGGCCTGACATGCATATCAGCATCACTTCCTTCCTGTGTGTCAGTCAACAGACGTGGACCAGGATTGGCCCGAGTCGCACATGCTCAGTGAGGAGAGGCGTCAGAGCACTTTGGAGAGGAGCCGCTCACAGGCGAAGCACAGGATTGGGGGGGAACTTCAGTGGGGTAAATGTCTTGAGGATAGTCTTGTGATAACAATATCAGGGAGCACAGTGCACTGTTGCCAATCTATTTCATATTTACATCCTGAGAAACTGGTCATTGTGTCCTATAGGTGAATGATATTCCATCATCCTATCTGGTGAAAACCCTCCAATCCGGCTCTGAGAGTATGGCCGTTGTATCGTCCTTGTGACCGTTGAATGGCTTACAGTTTTGCAGCCCCTTGTGTTTTCCCAGGTTGTAAATAATAAGTAAACAACTATTGAAACTGTGAACCAGATGCATCAGCTCTGCTTGTGTATGTAGGTAAAATATTGATAGCTATAACATCATTTTTCCTAATGGTTAGTGTGAGAACAGATTATATTGTGCCATGGATTTTTGCTCTGTTTTCCACAGGTGTTTCACAGCCCTCTGCTGCCCACGGTGTTGAAGAGGCTGCCTCTGAGCCATGGCATAGTGAGGAAGAGCTGGACACAAAGCCCACCCCTGCAGAAGACCCAGGGCAGCTGGGTGCAGCGTACAGGCCAGAAGAGTTCAGAGGCCTGGAGGCAACGCTCAAGCAACAGCCAGACCTCTGCACCCAGAGTCTCCACCAGGCAGGGGCTGCCACGGGCCTCCGGCTGCAGTCAGTGTGGAGCAAGCACTCCCAGAGGACTCAGCAAGACATCTCAGCAGAGCACGGGTTGGCTGTTTGCTCTCCAGATGAGAGCGAAGAGGGCACCCCATTTGATGCTTTTAAAACGCATGAAAGTGATCACACTGCAGCGAGACTGTACGCTTGCACACAATGTGGAAAACGCTTTCGCTACAAAGGTAATCTTAAAATCCACCAGCGTGTTCACACAGGAGAGAAACCTTTTACTTGCATGCAGTGTGGCAAGTGTTTCTCTCAGATCAGTAATCTTAAAACACACCAGATCATTCACACAGGTGAGAAATCCTACAGTTGCACAGACTGTGGGAAGAGGTTTGCTCATCTTTGTAATCTTAAAACGCACCAGAGGGTTCACACAGGAGAAAAACCATTCACATGCACACAGTGTGGCAAGAGCTTCTCTCAGAGTCATGTTCTGCAAAAACATGTGCTTACTCACTCTGGTGATTAAGAATTAGAATCTGGAAATACTTTAAAAGATGTTGATTTTACTGTTTCTTTTGTGCCACGTTCATGTGCCGCAGGCAAGCTCAGCTAACTCGCAGCTTATGCTGAGTTTATTCTGTAGGATTTTGCTAGTCTTAGGTCAGGGAGCCACTCAAACCTGCCAGTTAAGACAGGGGAAGCTGAAGGAGCTGTGGAGAAGCTGGGTGATGCTTCTTAAAAAAAAAGAGAACAGAAAGAGTAAATATTCAAAACACTCAATAATGTATTTAAAAAAAAAACACTAAACAAAAGTACCACCCAGAGCACACAACCAGCTGAAGCAAAGAGTGAGCCTCCACTGGCAGATACACACCTGCATTAATGCACCTTTGATTAGGCAGGTGTGGCCCATTAACCAATGGCTGGCTTCACATGCACAGTACATTTACATTATTGTCATTTAGCGGGCTCCTTCATCCAGAGTGACTTACAGGGTACAGTTTTTCCATTATTACAGCTGGATATTTACTGAGGCAATTCTAGGTTAAGTACATTCCCCAAGGGTACAACAGCAGTGGCCCCACGAGGAATCGTACCAGTCACCTTTCAGTTATGGGTCCTGCTCTTTACCATTATGCCACATGCTGTCCAATCAAAAAATGACAATGTCAAACAGGCAAACAATTAACAACTAACAGGTCTGGCTGCAGTTGATGAAAACAATCTTCTGTTGATAGATTCGAATTGGATTGAAAACAAAGGGCACTTAACATACCGCTAACATTTAGCTGCATTTAGTTTCTGAAGGACAGAAAGGTGACCGCCTTAACCACTGGAATGTTCAGGAGCCAGAAAGTATATTTTATGTAGTATAATCCAATGTCAGCTTCTAAGAAGGTAGATCACTTGGTCAAAATTGGTCAAAATACTTTTAAACAATGAATTAAACACTGAGACTCCTGAGTGGCTCAGTTGACAAGGTACTCACCTTGAGTGCAGGCTAAGCCCGACAGCTTTGATTTGATACCAGCCATGTCTTCAGCTGATAATGAGAGCCCACAGTGGTGGATCAGGTTGGCTTCTTCCTCCTTGGGCAGTGGTGGATTTAAAGTCAGGGTTTCCTTGTCTGGCTGCTGTCAGGCTCCCTGCAGCTCATCAGGCCTGTATCCAAATCCACAGGCATGTATTTGGGCATGCTGTTTTCTGCCTTTACCGCAGGTCTGCATTTTGTGGGGTTGGCAGGTTTTTTCTGTTGGAGCATGCAGTGGTCACCAGCCTCAACACATTCCACATGTCTGCATTTCAGTGTTTCAGCACCTGCAGAAATGCAACATGAACTCACCCGTTAACAGCACTTCAGCACAGTGTAACATCCTGTTCAATAAACTTTTTTTTCTATTTAAGATTTTGTGAAGTTGTTTTGTGAAGTTACAGGACAGTACAGTAGTAAGTCAAAGTGGTGTCGACAGTTCAGGTGGGATGAGTGTGCTAAATTTTGCTAAAATGGTATAGTCAATGACTGACCCTTTATGAAACTCTGTATTCAATATCTTTTATAATATCTTCAGTATCTTTTAACAATTATTAACTTTATATATGCTCTGTATAGAATATGAAATAACGCATCTGATAATAAGTATATGATGATTATTTTTTTCTACCACATATAGTACCAGATAATGAACATTACAGCACAGCACAAAAATATTCCCTGAAAATGATCCAGATAAGAAACATTACCTTTTACCATATTAATGGCCATATAGTGCATAACAGTTACATATAATGTAAAATATTACAATGCATTACACTTTCATGGGAACCGTTTTAACTTGCATTCCCACAAGGTGGCTGTCTTTGTTCTCTGGATATTTTTTTCTTCCATGTTGGCTTGCAGGGCCAGGTCATATTTAATATGTATGGAAAAGCTATTTTGTTACTAGTCAGGCTATGAGATAGAGACCGTTTATTCTTAAACAAACCGCTTCTTTTGAGCTCAATTGAAATGTCAGGTCTGGCAGAGGGAAACTAGACCAATTTCCAGTCATGTTCAATTCACACTCTTGGACAGCAGATGGCAGTCATCCAATTTTGGCTGTCCTTGAATACAACCAACCAATCTTGGTCAAGGAAGAACAGCCAACGAGTTTGTGGAGGGTTGCCAGATTATGTTAATTTAATCATACACAGGGGATTTTCAGGTCGATGGACAACGGGGATAAAGGTGACATGGTAAAAGTGAAATTCTAGCCATCAAGATTCTGGTAATTATGTCTGCCATGGGGAATTGTCATGACTACGTGAGGGTGCATGCTGTTGAGTTTCGATAATAAAATCTCTGCAAACTGATAAGCTAGCGAGTCCTTAGTGAAGTAGTTCCCACCACGACTGTTGCTGACTGCTGCTAACGGAATATAACGAAGCCGAAACAATACAGCCTTGTTAAATGCCGCTGTATGTAAGCTAGATGCCACTTGGCTTGGGAAGACACAGAGGATGGCCGGGTTTTTTGTTAATTAAATACAACTTTTGTTTTATTAAGATAGGCTACCAGCTGGGAATTGTGAAATAATAGGCATACAGCAGACTGAGTATGGAAATAGCAGACGATTGGTGAAAGATTGCATTGTTTTTATACTGTCTTACTATCTTAGTTAGAGTAATACCCGTGAATCCAGCTTCAAACATGGTTTCAGTGTGGTTTTACTCAACAACATGAGATAGTAGCGGAGGACCTGGCAACCCTGCGTGTGTATGGTCGGTGCTATTCGATGTAGATACTGCCGTGAAGGCAGAGAGGCAAGTGCGAGACCTCAAGGAATACGGCGGTGTGAGTTTTTCTGTTTGTCAGCTGGCTTTATAGACGGAAAATCACTATCCAATAGCATTTAGAGTTTTTTTAATAAAAGCTTCAAACGTGAAGGACCATGTCGAACGGGGTTGTGTTTCGATCGCAGCTCGCTTCCATCATGGAGGTTTTGGCAAACGCGGCCGTGGAGGAAATCTGTAAGATCGTAGACGATGGATATGCCATTTTACATTTGGAAATGTCAGAGTACCAGAAGGAGAACGAATCTCTGAAAATGAAACTGCACATGATGGAGCTGAAGGTCGCACAGGGATGTGCGGGCGGAATAAACATGCGAGAGAGCTCCCTGACCGCTGGCTTTGATGGACTGCGGGATCATCCCAAAGGAGCGTCAAGTAAGTCGCAGCTCTGACCGCTGGCATCCGGCGTTTAGTCATGCAAACAGTCGTAGTCGTGGGGCGAAGCATGCAAGTCCATGGTGTCATACAGTGTAACACAAACTTTTAGCTAGTTTCATCTGCAACTCTTTCCTTAGAGGAGAGGCCCGTCCCAGCCGCAAACAGGGTCTTCGGCCAGCCGGCAGGCGGTACTTTGTCGAATCCCCGTTCTGTTTTGGGTGAAGATATCTCCGTTCAGCCTGTCACCGTGAAGCAGGACGAGGTGAGTTCAGGTAGAGGCTGAAACTCTAAAGGCTGTTTGCCAACCATCGTTTGCGTCATTTTAGTAACGTTCGAGTCGGAGTCCATGCCAATTACGGCATATTCGCTCTGTGTTGTCTGATTATGCTATCGGTGTAATTATGCGCAGAGACGTTACCTGTAAGCTTTTTTCTCCTTTTCAGAAGAAAGCATTTAGACCGGTGGGGTTTTGGAAAGTTTGTGGTTATTGTAGTGAAAGCTGACCGTATTTCCGCATGCGCGTTGGTCCGGGTTACGCAGCAATGTTCACGCGCTGCAGCTCATTATTTCTCAGGTGTTGTCCAATACTGTGCTGTCAGTACTTTTTCTGCAAAAAGATATTTATTACCAGAACGTCAGGTGGAGACCAGTTTAAGAGCATGCTTACTCTCACATGTCCAGGAGTATGTATACTTACATTACATTACATCCAATTCGCAGACGCTCTTATCCAGAGTGACGTTCATCACTGTAGAACATAAAAAGGTCACTCCTTCGAGCCGGATTCGAACCAGCGACCTAAGGATTACTGATGTAGCATCTACAGTCCTCCGCTCTACCAACTGAGCTATCGAAGGGTGGTTGAATATGGTCCTGTTTATAAGGACTTTTCCAAATATCTCCAGCTGTAGCTGTTGACAGCAGGTAGCACCAGGTGGAGTTGTGTCCCTTTTTCATTAGTGTGACACCTTATGAAGTGCTAGGTTTTAGCTACCAGGTGCACTAGTTGGCATGACCTGGACAGGGCATTTGTTTGGAGATTAATCTCCATGCTGTTTCGTTCCAGTGTGCTGACCTAGAAGAGGACAAGACTGTTCTTATCAAAGAGGAAAAACCTGAAGAGGACAACGAGGCACTGAGTGAGCTGAAGATCAGTGATGGGGGTAAGCAGAGAATTAACAAGCACTGCTGTGCCGATCAGAGCTGTAACAGCTCAATGGAGAGCATACCGACTGGGAAAAATATCACATTGAGGATTTCTTCCTTTCAGCATTGTTTTTCCGTCTGGCCTGAATGTCAGTGTAACCATGAGGCCTGCCACCAGAGGGCAGAGTTTTTCATGTTTTCAGTACATTTCTTTACCCTGCTTGTAACTGCAAGGTTGGTAACGGAGCTTCCTGGTTTTAACCCTTCTCACAGGAGCTGGGGGGCCTGATGCCGGCGGTGAGGAGTGGGCCACCACTGCAAACTCGGGGATCGCACCCTCAGAACGCACAGAGGACCTCACCGCACAGTGCAGGGGCAGACACAGTGCTTGGGAGGTCAGTGGACTGGACACCGCCCTTAGGTCAGATCCAGTGTGTGAAACTGCTCAGAAGAGGCTGAGACACACAGGATCTGAGCGCAGTGCAGGAAGACTGAACGATCGGGGCTCTGAGTGCGTGCCGTACGAGGTACCCGGCCACCTGCGGACTTTTGTGCAAGCGGGCGCTGAGGACAGGACCGGGGATCTGTCCGGCTCCTCTGGTAGAGGGGACACAGAGGGAATGTCGGTTCACTCAGAGCTGCGGCCGCTGTCTGCTGAACACAGTGCTCCTTCTGCCAGCCTGTCATCTTTAGGATCCGCACACCTTACACCGGATGCGGTAATAATAGACTCCATTAAAACAGAGTCTCCAGTGCACTCCGTGTGGGACAAAAAGACAGCGTCAGACACGGGTCAGATGCAATGCAGACGTTACACAGAAGACAGGGAGAGAGAGCACACGCAGCCTGAACACGTTACCGCCACATGTCTCCCGCACTCGCAGCCAGTGGTGAGAGAGATTGTGGCAGTGCCGTCGCGTTCAGGCACCACAGGTTCATACGGACCGGTCCATCACGAAGAAAGCTTCATGACCAGCAACGACGGCACACGAGCCAAAAGGTTCATTTGTAAATACTGCGGGAAGGGTTTCACCCGTCAGAACGCCCTCGAAATTCACCAGCGAGTCCACACAGGGGAGAAACCGTTCCGATGCACACAGTGTGGAAAGCGCTTTTCCGATTCGAGTAATCACAGGAGGCACCAGAGTGTTCACTCGAGAGAGAGACCGTTTAGCTGTACCCAGTGCGAGAGGAGTTTCTCTCACCAGTATCAACTGAAAGTGCACCAGAGGGTTCACACTGGAGACAGACCATTCAGTTGTACACACTGTGGGAAGAAATTTGGGGAAAAAAGTTTCCTCAAAATACACCAGCAGCGAGAACATGCAGTTCTTTATTTAGTGTGACAGTACTGAAATTATCCCAGGGAAAATAAAGTGGCATAAAATTCACACTTAGATAGCAGTTATGTCAGACCGTAGAATAACCTTAAGCATATTTAGCGTTGATTTTTCAAAAGTAATGTTTTTCAAAATATGCATCATGGACAGTACAAGACTTACAAAGTTACCATGGCAAGTAATATCACAGAAGCAATAAGAACATGCATACAGAACTGCTTGTAATGGCTTCAAGTGAATTTACGAGTGAACAGCTGTAAAATATAAGTATATCAGCATACACCTGGTGCCTATCACTATCCTGTTTTACCCAAATCATACTGAAGTACAGATAGAGCCGAACATTAATCTATAAGAGTAAATTTACCTTGTGTTCAAATTGTGCCAAAGAAAGATTGATGCATGATACTGTTATGTTTATCATCATAGCAGACAGTGATCTTAAAGAGCTGTGTTACAGATTTCTGTTCTCCAGAATGCACTGCATTTTGCAATGCCACACCTCTTTGAAAGTGTTTGGTCTCTGCCCTGAACAGCCCAATAGTAAATGTTTCACAGGGACAATGAAATGTTCAAAAGGCAAAAGGTTCAAAAGGTCTTATATGCGTAGACCTTGTAAATCCAGAAAAGGGTGCTGTAATGTGTAAGGTGTCTGAATAAAAAGCAGTTCTGAGAGCTGTCCTGTGAAGTGTTAATGAGGCGTGTGATTCTCCTGATTCTCTAGTTGGACACAACACCAGCATCAGTTTTGCGTGTGTTTGCTCGTTGTGTGGATTAGACCTGGAGGAAGCATTGAATCCAGTTTTACAATAACAAAAAAAAATCAAGATGTTTTATTTATGCACACACCATCATTAGTTTGGGAGGCACTTTTTTCTTTTTTGCAAAAATTATCTTATGAGAATTGGAAAAAATGTGACAGTCTCTTAAATTCAGGACGAGGCATAGGTCTGATGCGATGCCTCCTAAAATCGCTTTGACTGTTAGTGGAGATGCAGACTCCTCTGTGATTTAGCCCTGTATTTAGGTCACTGTGTGCTTTTTCCTGAACCTGAATGACAAGTACACCAAGCCTGTCATTCCTGAATTGAATGTAAAATGTTTTGTTTAGTAAATGTTTTACACATTTGCTGAAATTTCTTTGTCAACAGTAGCGGTAAGATGTGGGAAGATGCACACGATGGGTAATTTAGTAAACTTGACAGTATTACACGTGTATTTATTTTGTCCGTATTTTTCTTCAGCGTTCAAGTTATGTCTGAAATCAGCCATACCTCATTCTGTTTTGCTTTTAATACCAAGTATGTGCTGCCATGAATTGATTTCTGATTGTTAATTTCGAGCATGTCTTAAATAAATAATTTTAATAGCTGCTTATATGTATACCTCTTTTTTCTTGTATAACTGATCTTTAGCTTCAGTAACCCGTGTGTGTGTGTGTGTACATATGTGCAAAGCAATTTTTAAAAAATGGTATATACATACATTGCTACTCTCTTATTGAATTGTGTTTTTTAAAGCTGTATGGATCACTAAACTCTGTCCTGTGTTACAGAGTGCAGACGTGGAGGAGGGAAGGGCTGATGTAAAGGAGGAGAGGCTGGAAGAGACGAAGATCAGGGAAGAGGGTAAGTAAAAGCAAAAGCTGTTCTTTCAGACGTAGAAACGCATTCATTTCTTCACTTCATTGTGAGGTTTGTGTAAGGCATATTGTTACCTTATTTTTTACATATACATTGGAAGTGTGTGGTAGTGACGTGGTAAGTTTTTCACCTTTGGGTGTTGCTACCATATTTGTAGGGAAATGGGTAGAAAAATTACTCCTTATTGACTTGGATACACTTCTGTTCTCTTGTGCTGGAGGCCACTCTGGATAAGAATGTCTGTTAAATGAATGTAATGTATTGTAATGTTTAGTTGCACCTTGTTAAGTTGGGATATGCATTCCCGAACCAGTGCTCGGTAACTGTGGCAGCATCACTGGCTTTTTCCATGGGAAGTTTGTCAGCAGCACCTGAAGAGTTTGGTATTCTTGACTTTGGTTCTAACTTTCCTTCCAGGGCCTGGAAAGTGGGATGCTGTGTGCTCTCACATCTCAGAGACGCTCCCCGAGAGCCTGTTGGACCACTCGCTTCCTCCTGCAGTCAAAAGTGCAGGGAACAGCCAGCCCACTTTTCAATACCCAAGGTCGACGCAGGACCTCGTGGCAACGGATTCCTCACCAGCTGAAGTGGAAGTAGAAGCCGAGATGTCTACTGCCTGGAGCAAAGACACTGGGTCAGGAAGGATCCAAATACAACACCGACATTACAACGAAGGTAGAGAGAGAGAGTCAGCGCAATCAGACAGTGGTACCAACATGCTTTTCGTGCATACCCAAATGGGACTGAGTGAGACCCCACTGGCGTCCAGCGCCCATTCTGTGAATGGATTTGCTGCCTGTAACCAAAGCTTAACACCACCACAAAGCAGGGTGTGCCATCAGCACACCGGCACCGAAAAGAGAAAACTGATCTGTAAATACTGTGGCAAAGGTTTCAACTTCTCAAGTGAGATGAAATTACACCACAGAGTCCACACGGGAGAGAAACCCTTCGCCTGTACACACTGTGGAAGGAGGTTCAGTCAGTCTTGTAGTCTTAAAAAACACCAGAGCGTTCACACTGGAGAAAAACCGTTCAGTTGCATTCAGTGCGGGAAGAAGTTTTCAGATGCAGGTAATCTTAGAAGACACATGAATGTTCACACAGGATACAAGCCGTTCCGCTGTGTGCACTGTGGAAAGGAGTACTGTGATTCACGCGATCTTAAGAGACATCAAGCCATTCACACAGAGAAAGAGAGACAGTCCGGTTCTGTGCAGTGGAGGCTGGCTTACTCATCCACATAGTTCAAAAAAACACTAGGTTGTTCAAACGAGAATAAAATAATTTCCTGGGCACTGTGCTGAGAAAGGATATGTTAGTCGGTTGATTTTAACAGTGCACTCTAAACAGATTGATCATGAATAGATTAACCTAACTTGACCTGCGATATAGTAAAACCATTTTTTGTACTCTGCACTGGATGATAACTTGGGGTAGGGCTTGAATAATGTTGCGCTCACACTCACTGGTGTGGGAGTGTTGTTAGCCTGGCCTGATACTGTTGCTCATTCAACTTGAATGGAAACACTTATGTTCTGTTATGCTGGAAGTCACTCTGGATAAGAGCATCTGCTAAATGAATGTAATGTAATGTATGGTACGTGCAATACATGATCGTAGATTGTAAGGTTTCAAGGTTACATACAGAACACTGACTCACATTGCTGATCAGTGTGAGTTTAAGAAAGTGGTTCCCAAACTGTGAATGGATACTCACTGGTGGGTCATGGGGGGTGTTGAGGTGAATGGCGTGGTCCATCCAGTCCATAGGCAACCAGCTGCACTCAGAGCAAAGATGGAGAAGCTCCATGAGATGGTAAAAGACTGCTACATCACCAAAGCTGAACAACCTACTGAGTGCTATTCTCTTCTTTTTAGTACCATCTTGCACATATTAGTGAAACACAATCATTTTAACACACGCGTGAACTCTGACCAGCCCTACTCTGACTAACATGTAAACATTGTAACGTATATAAGTCGCAACACTAGGTGGTAGTTCCGTGCATTACAGTTGGTGCCGTTGACGTTTGCCGTGAGGGTAGCAAATGTGTGGTTCCATGGTGTAATGGTTAGCACTCTGGACTCTGAATCCAGCGATCCGAGTTCAAATCTCGGTGGAACCTGCCTTTTCTTATTTTACCAAAATTCTTTACCGTTTTTTATATTACCAAAATAAGTTCATGATGCTGTAAAGCAGAGTGGCGCAGCGGAAGCGTGCTGGGCCCATAACCCAGAGGTCGATGGATCGAAACCATCCTCTGCTAGCTTTTGTTTTATATTTATAAACTCCAACTAGCCCCTTATTGTAGCGGCAGTGCCGCATAGTGGCAAAGAGCAGGGTACAAAACTGAGCTACGGCACTGCTGCTGTACCTTTGGGCAAGGTACTTAGGCTATTCCACAATTGCCTCATTAAACATCCAGCTGTATAAAAAAGAGAAGATGGGACATCTCCTTATGTGTTGCCTCAGGACATATTGCTTTGAAAATAAACTTGATTTCAATTGATTTGCTAAAAAACGGGTTCTTTGGATCCCTCAATTTCAACACTATAATTCCCCTTGCAATACGTCTAGTGCTGTTGTGGTGTGCACGAGGGTGCAATCGGGGTGTTCAAAAGTGGTTCCATGGTGTAATGGTTAGCACTCTGGACTCTGAATCCAGCGATCCGAGTTCAAATCTCGGTGGAACCTGCCTTTTCTTACTTTGATCAAGGCCTGACAAGAGCGTATCGGTAAGAGTACACACGTTGTCAATATAGAGGAGAAAAAATACGATGGCAACTGCTGTTTTCGGTAGGAAACATACAGTTTGACCAAGATCATTACTGAAAACAAGACGACGACACACTGTCTGCTGCAATCAAGTGTGAACGCGAAATGTCATGCTTTTTCTCAGGCAGATTGAAATTATTTCAAGAGGTTTTAAAAACCGGCTCGCGGCGGTGAGAGCTCCGAACGTAACCAATAGACCACCAGGTCTGCTAACATTTCTAGGAAGGAAGGACCTAAACTTCGTCTAGCATTGCCATCCCTGTACACAAGGCAATCTCAGTCCAGATTATTCTCATATGTAGTTCCCCGCTGGTGGAACGAGCTACTTTACCCTATCAGAGCAGGGGCGTCCCTCTCTATCTTCAAGAACCTCTTGAAGACCCAGCTCTTCCGAGAGCACCTGTTTTGTGCATGTTTTCTTACTTGGTTAACGTTCACATATTACTATAAGAAGCAGAGTGGCGCAGCGGAAGCGTGCTGGGCCCATAACCCAGAGGTCGATGGATCGAAACCATCCTCTGCTAGATTTTGTCTTAAACTTGGGTGCACTATGACTAGCCTTACCTATTGTAATGTATTGATGCGCTGATGAGTTTGAGAGATTCCGAAGTTCACAAGTTAAAGCCAGTTGCGGCTGTTTACCTGAAAGTAAAGTACAAAAGCCGTGAAGTACTTTGAAATTGTGAACATAGCACAGGAGAATGTACTCAGCGCTCAGAGCAAAGATGGCGGAGAAGCCTCATGAGATGGTAAAAGACCAGATCACCGAAGTTGAACTACTGAGTGCTATTCTCTTCTTTTTAGTACTATCTTGCACATATTAGTGAAACACAATCATTTTAACACACGTGTGAACTCTGACCAGCCCTACTCTACAGGGGGTAGTTCCGTGCATTACGGTTGGTGCTGTTGACGTTTTTGTGCGAATGTGTGGTTCCATGGTGTAATGGTTAGCACTCTGGACTCTGAATCCAGCGATCCGAGTTCAAATCTCGGTGGAACCTGCTTTTTTTTCCATTTTGATCAGAGGCTTACAAGTGCATATTGATAAATGTATACACACGCTGTCAACATACAGGAGAAACAAATACAATGATACGTTTTCAATAGGAAGTATACATCGTGGTCATAGTGAAAGAAGGTCACAACGATACACTTTTCGGCTGCGTGTGAACGTACAATGTCATGCTTTTTCCCTCGTGCAAACAGGCCGTATTTTATTGTAAAACGTCATTCCCTGACCGGGAATCGAACCCGGGCCGCGGCGGTGAGAGCGCCGAATCCTAACCACTAGACCACCAGGGATGTGTGGAAAATGTCTGTTTTAAGCCTTCACCAATTACAGACGCACCTCAGGTTGGGGTATTATGTGAAAATGTGATTTGGAACACTCTTATTTTGAAACGATTGCTTCTCGGAAATCTCCACCGGAAAAGACGCATACATACACAAACACAACTCATTCCTGTTAACGCTATCCCCTACCTGGCTGCGCTGTGCTCGCCGCGTGTGAAAGGATCTGAGAGAAATGTCGAACTGCATTTCTTTTCACTCTCAGTTAGCCTCCATCATGGAAGTATTGTCTAAAGCGGCCGTGGCAGAAATTACCAAACTGGTGGACGATGGCTCTGCCGTTCTGCGTTTGGAGGTGTGCAGGAGCCAGAAAGAAAACGCGGCGCTAAAGAGGAAGTTGCAGCTGATGGAGAAAGAACTGCGGGCTGCCCGGGGATGCGGAGACCGGGCGCAGGAGGGCTCCGTAAACATCTCTCTGGAAGTTCAGGTTTGCGACGAATCCGGGGGAGCAGAAGAGCGTAAGTTTCAAAATCTATAACTGCACTGATTGCGGGAAACATCTACCTGTAATTTCCATTCTGACTGTTGCCATTATTACATGCTGTCTGCTGTTGTTATCTGCTTGTTATCTACAGTTCCAGAGAAGGGAAACCGTCCCGCCGTGGAGGCAGTGTGTGACGGGCCATTGAGCTCTGGCTTGACCTGCGATGGCGAGACTGCCCCTGGGAATAAGGAGGAAACTCCGTCACAGATCGTGGCCTTAAAATACGAGGTCGGTTTTAAAAATAAAACTTAAATTAAAAAAAAAAGTAGTAACTCGGGGTATTGCACAGAACAGTGACGCCCGAGGATCATGAGTGTATTCCATCCGCGTAGAACTGTAGAAGCAGTCCTGTCGTGGCCAGACTCAAAGCACAGCTCTGTGAACGCTTGCAGTAAAGAGGCCACTGTATTCAGCACATACTGTCGTCTTTACTTCGAGAAAAGAGTCTTACTTGTAATAAACCTGGAGTTGCTTTCCGTTATATTTTCAGTTTCCTGCATTCTTTTTCATTCTACACTATGGAGAGCAGACCAACGGTGTAATGAATACTGTACTAGAAGTAGCTGAATAATGCATTTTATCTATATACATTTTGAAACATTCAAATACATATTTAACATATCTAAATTAAATATTTAAATGTTGTTACACATTTATAAAATACACATCATTAAAATGTAGTTAAAGCTGTAGTTTTGCAGATTGTGGGGGTGTAATGGAATATTAGGTTAAATGCCTGAGAAAATGAGGATATTCCAGTCACTTTCTCTCATGCTAAATAACATGACATGAAGTTTTATTTTTTAACAAGTTGAGTTCTGTTGATGTGTGATAAGGAGGTGTTTTTGGAGGAGACATTGAGAAACACAGTGCCAAGTCTACGCAAATAAAAAGGCCTGACATGCATATCAGCATCACTTCCTTCCTGTCTGTCAGTCAACAGGCGTGGACCAGGATTGGCCCGAGTCGCACATGCTCAGTGAGGAGAGGCGTCAGAGCGCTTTGGAGAGGAGCCGCTCACAGGCGAAGCACAGGATTGGGGGGGAACTTCAGTGGGGTAAACGTCTTGAGGATAGTCTTGTGATAACAATATCAGGGAGCACAGTGCACTGTTGCCAATCTATTTCATATTTACATCCTGAGAAACTGGTCATTGTGTCTTATAGGTGAATGATATTCCATCATCCTATCTGGTGAAAACCCTCCAATCCGGCTCTGAGAGTATGGCCGTTGTATCGTCCTTGTGACCGTTGAATGGCTTGCAGTTTTGCAGTCCCTTGTGTTTTCCCAGGTTGTAAATAATAAGTAAACAACTATTGCAACTGTGAACCAGATGCATCAGCTCTGCTTGTGTATGTAGGTAAAATATTGATAGCTATAACATCATTTTTCCTAATGGTTAGTGTGAGAACAGATTATATTGTGCCATGGATTTTTGCTCTGTTTTCCACAGGTGTTTCACAGCCCTCTGCTGCCCACGGTGTTGAAGAGGCTGCCTCTGAGCCATGGCATAGTGAGGAAGAGCTGGACACAAAGCCCACCCCTGCAGAAGACCCAGGGCAGCTGGGTGCAGCGTACAGGCCAGAAGAGTTCAGAGGCCTGGAGGCAACGCTCAAGCAACAGCCAGACCTCTGCACCCAGAGTCTCCACCAGGCAGGGGCTGCCACGGGCCTCCGGTTGCAGTCAGTGTGGAGCAAGCACGCCCAGAGGACTCAGCAAGACATCTCAACAGAGCATGGTTTGGCTGTTTGCTCTCCAGGTGAGAGCGAAGAGGGTGCCCCATTTGACGAGGGCTTCGCGACATCAGTAAAAATCAGCAGCCTCCAGGGAATCGATGAAGAGAAAAAGTTTATTTCCACAACCTGTGAGAAAGTTTTCACTGATGCCCTTAAACATGAGATGCACCAGCAGTATCACAGCACAGGAAGGCCGGTGACCTGTGCAGAGCATGGAAAGAGTTTTACTTATTCAAGTAGTCTTAAAATACACCGGCGAATTCACACAGGAGAAGAGCCATTTGCCTGCTCAGAGTGTGATAAAACTTTCTCCCAATGGCATGTTCTTAAAACGCACGAAAGCATTCACACCAGAGCGAGACCGTACGCTTGCACACAGTGTGGGAAACGCTTTCGCTACAAAGGTTATCTTAAAATCCACCAGCGTGTTCACACAAGAGAGAAACCTTTTACTTGCATGCAGTGTGGCAAGTGTTTCTCTCAGATCAGTAATCTTAAAACACACCAGATCACTCACACAGGTGAGAAATCCTACAGTTGCACACAGTGTGATAAGACCTTCTCCTACCTGCATGTCCTTAAACATCATCAGAATATGCACATTGGAGGGAAATCATTTAGTTGCAAGCTTTGTGGAAAAATCTTAAGTAGTGAAAATTCCCTTAAACAACACCAAATAGCTCATCGTGGAACAAAACGATTTAACTGTACACTGTGTGGGAAGGGCTTCACTGCTAAAAGCAGTCTTAAAGCACACCAGAGTGTTCACACAGGTGAAAAACCATTTAGCTGCACGGACTGTGGGAAGAGCTTTGCTCATCTTTGTAATCTTAAAACGCACCAGAGGGTTCACACAGGAGAAAAACCATTCACATGCACACAGTGTGGCAAGAGCTTCTCTCAGAATCATGTTCTGCAAAAACATGTGCTTACTCACTCTGGTGATTAAGAATTAGAATCTGGAAATACTTGTGTTGTTAATGATGTTAATGTTACTGTTTCTTTTGTGCCACGTTCATGTGCCATAGGCAAGCTCAGCTAACTCGCAGCTTATGCATCTTATATGCCCTGTATCAAACAGTTTCTATTCAGTATCTTTTAACAGTTATTAATTTTATATATGCTCTGTACAGAATATGAAATAAACAGTTTCTTTTGAGTGCAGCATGGTATAAACAGGATAGTTTTTTACAGTGTTTCTCAAACCTCTCCTGGAGTACCCCCTGCCCTGCAAGTTTTAGATCTCTCCCTGCTCCAACACAGCTGATTCAAATGATCAACTCATTATGAACTCCTGAAGCTGCTTAATAACAAACTCATTGTTTTAATCTGTGTTGGAGCAGGGAGAGATCTAAAACATGCAGGACAACCTCTCTCCAGGAGTTGTCACAAAGCAGCTTTACATTGTTCCCAGGCCTGAGACCCCCTGAGAGCAAGCCTAAGGCAACAGTGGCAAGGAAAAACTTGTTAAACTGTTAAAAAATTAACAGGATGAAACCTTGAGCAGAACCCTGGGCTCCCCCCTTGAGCAGAACCCTGCTCAGAGGGGGAGCCCATCTGCTTCTGGTCGGCACTGGGCCGATGGAATTACACAGAATACTGTTGGCTCTGAACCCAGCTAGGTTTGCTAGTGGATGACGACCACATGCATCTGCAACAAAATTTGTATGTTTAATATAAACAAAACTAATTTTACATTATGGAAACCGTGAAGGTTATCTCTGTAAGCACACCATCAGAGAGACGTCTGTCAAATGTAGCTAAATGAATGCGCATTAGTGCCCAAATCTACACGTGTATGAAGAATTGTCTTCTTGCTTAAACATCTGTAGATATGTCTCAAAGGCTTCCAGCGTTTTTCATCATTCAAAAATCGTGGGCTAACAAGCGGTCCACTTAGCAAGCTCGATGGGTGATGATGTGGTAACCTGACTTTGCTAGCTAGCTAGCTGGTTAGCTATGTTACCTAACGTTACACTGGCCTACACTTACCGAAATCCTGTAGGTCTTATCCCTCATGCTCGCCCTGAACAAACTGGTGATATGGCTGTCAAAACAACTAAATTCCTCCACATGCCCTGATTTATAATGATTTTCACCCCGCTGAAAACTTCGGGTCTCATCCTTGAAGAAGAGGAAAGTAAGCAAACGTAGCTAGACGCATAATATAAAAAGTAGGCTATAACGATTTTAACCTCCTGCTCTCCGAAGTGCTCCTAAGTCGCCCACGTGTTGGTTACCCTAATATGAATGCAAATTAAAAGGTTAATAAAGCTAGCATCATGCTAATACACCCATCTCTCACCACCAGCTGTCAAAGTCAAAAGCTAGCGCAGGCTACTGAATGGGGAGAGGACATGGGAACGAAGCTTTGCAACAGATTTTTGCATTATTAACAGGGGGCATAAAAGAATTATACCTTCCACATAGGAATTATGAATGTATTTGTTCAGTACTAACGACTGCATTGAATCATTCATCCATTCCGATGTTCGGCTAAAAGGACACTGACCACCAATACCTTTATCTAAATACCGTGTAAACATGTCATCAGCCGACAAAGTACTAATATAACTCTCCTGATATGTCATTGCAACTATACTTTTACTGTTTTTTAAATTTTCATGTATTTCCTTGTCAAACACCTGCGAATTCCATTAGCCGCCAATTCAAATTCAAAAGCTTGTTTTCCCCCAAGAAGGGGCGGAACCACACCGCGGCGAGAAAGTTCCCGGATGATTTCTCCGTTTATTTAGATACTGCCGTGAAGGCAGAGAGGCGAGTGTGAGACCTCTGAGCAAGGAATACGGCGGTGTGAGTTTTTCTGTTTGTCAGCTGGCTTTATTGACGGAAAACCACTGTCCAATAGCATTGAGGTTTTTTAAAATAAAAGCTTCAAACGTGAAGGACCATGTCGAACGGGGTTGTGTTTCGATCGCAGCTCGCTTCCATCATGGAGGTTTTGGCAAACGCGGCCGTGGAGGAAATCTGTAAGATCGTAGACGATGGATATGCCATTTTACATTTGGAAATGTCAGAGTACCAGAAGGAGAACGAATCTCTGAAAATGAAACTGCACATGATGGAGCTGAAGGTCGCACAGGGATGTGCGGGCGGAATAAACATGCGAGAGAGCTCCCTGACCGCTGGCTTTGATGGACTGCGGGATCATCCCAAAGGAGCGTCAAGTAAGTCGCAGCTCTGACCGCTGGCATCCGGCGTTTAGTCGTGCAAACAGTCGTAGTCGTGGTGCGAAGCATGCAACTCCATGGTGTCATACAGTGTAACACAAACTTTTAGCTAGTTTCATCTGCAACTCTTTCCTTAGAGGAGAGGCCCGTCCCAGCCGCAAACAGGGTCTTCGGCCAGCCGGCAGGCGGTACTTTGTCGAATCCCCGATCTGTTTTGGGTGAAGATATCTCCGTTCAGCCTGTCACCGTGAAGCAGGACGAGGTGAGTTCAGGTAGAGGCTGAAACTCTAAAGGCTGTTTGCCAACCATCGTTTGCGTCATTTTAGTAACGTTCGAGTCGGAGTCCATGCCAATTACGGCATATTCGCTCTGTGTTGTCTGATTATGCTATCGGTGTAATTATGCGCAGAGACGTTACCTGTAAGCTTTTTTCTCCTTTTCAGAAGAAAGCATTTAGACCGGTGGGGTTTTGGAAAGTTTGTGGTTATTGTAGTGAAAGCTGACCGTATTTCCGCATGCGCGTTGGTCCGGGTTACGCAGCAATGTTCACGCGCTGCAGCTCATTATTTCTCAGGTGTTGTCCAATACTGTGCTGTCAGTACTTTTTCTGCAAAAAGATATTTAATGTTTGTTATCAGAACGTCAGGTGGTACGGAAGCCAAGAACGGCCATGCTTGCAATTATTTTTTTTAATGCCGTTATCTCGAGGTCACGAGTTAATTATTTTGTTATCTCGAGAAAGCAAAAGGCCTATTTCTCGAGATAACGAGATAATTTATCACGAGAAAACGACTTTTGTTTTCTCGAGATTACGGGATAATTATGGAGAACTCGAAAATGAGTGTCCGGTTCATTTGATCAGCGTTTCCCAAACCTCTCCTGGAGGACCCCTTGTCCTGCATGTTTTAGATCGCTCCCTGCTCCAACACAGCTGATTTAAATGATCGGTTTGTTAAGAAGTTCATAACGAGTTGATCATTTGAATCAGCTGTGTTGGAGCAGGGAGAGATCTAAAACATGCAGGACAAGGGGTCCTCCAGGAGAGGTTTGGGAAATGGTGCATTTGATCACACCTGATTTCAGCCTTCAAGATCGCTGTCATGACTGTCGGGGAGGATCTAAATGTTATCTCTAACAGAAAGACACAATGCAATTTCTGCCTGTGTTAGACCTTGACTGAAGGTCAGTCTGATGCGTTGATCAATAATGGGTACTCCTGACATTTATCTTAAATGAGTTGCTACAGTTGTCAAGATACCATCTTTGCATGCTGGCATGGCACTCCTGATCTCTGATAAACATAAGTAATAAGAGGAACGACCTTTTGTTTTCTTGTGATAACAAAATAATTAACCCGTTATCTCAAGAAAAGAGCTTTGTTTTCTCGAGATAACGGCATTTAAAAAAAATAAATAATTGCAAGCATGGCCGTTCTTGGCTTCCGTAAGGTTAAAGAGCATTTCGACTCTCAATGTAATTTATGAATACTTACGTTACATTACATGTAATTAGCGGACGCTCTTATCCAGAGTGACGTTCATCACTGTAGAACATAAAAAGGTCACTCCTTCGAGCCGGATTCGAACCAGCGACCTAAGGATTACTGATATAGCATCTACAGTCCTCCGCTCTACCAACTGAGCTATCGAAGGGTGGTTGAATATGGTCCTGTTTATAAGGACTTTTCCAAATATCTCCAGCTGTAGTTTGTGCTGTTGACAGCAGGTAGCACCAGGTGGAGTTGTGTCCCTTTTTCATTAGTGTGATACCTTATGAAGTGCTAGGTTTTAGCTACCAGGTGCACTAGTTGGTAGTTACCGGCATGACCTGGACAGGGCATTTGTTTGGAGATTAATCTCCATGCTGTTTCGTTCCAGTGTGCTGACCTAGAAGAGGACAAGACTGTTCTTATCAAAGAGGAAAAACCCGAAGAGGACAACGAGGCACTGAGTGAGCTGAAGATCAGTGATGGGGGTAAGCAGAGAATTAACAAGCACTGCTGTGCCGATCAGAGCTGTAACAGAGGGCAGAGTTTTTCACGTTTTCAATACATTTCTTTACCCTGCTTGTAACTTCATGGTTAGTAATGGAGCTTCCTGATTTTAACCCTTCTCACAGGAGCTGGGGGGCCTGATGCCGGCGGTGAAGAGTGGGCCACCACTGCAAACTCGGGGATCGCACCCTCAGAACGCACAGAGGACCTCACCGCACAGTGCAGGGGCAGACACAGTGCTTGGGAGGTCAGTGGACTGGACACCGCCCTTAGGTCAGATCCAGTGTGTGAAACTGCTCAGAAGAGGCTGAGACACACAGAAGTTTCCTCAAAATACACCAGCAGTGAGAACACACAGTTCTTTATATAGTGTGACAGTACTGAAATTATCCGAGGGAAAATAAAGTGGCATAAAATTCACACTTAGATAGCAGTTATGTCAGACTGTAGAATAACCCTAAGCATATTTAGCATTGATTTTTCAAAAATTTTATTTTGTATTTATTTTGTCCGTATTTTTCTTCAGCGTTCAAGTTATGTCTGAAATCAGCCATACCTCGTTCTGTTTTTCTTTTAATGCTAAGTATGTGCTGCCATGAATTGATTTCTGATTGTTGATTAAGAGCATCTGTTTTTTAAAGCTGTATGGATCGCTAAACTCTGTCCTGTGTTACAGAGTGCAGACGTGGAGGAGAGAAGGGCTGATGTAAAGGAGGAGAGGCTGGAAGAGATGAAGATCAGGGAAGAGGGTAAGTAAAAGCAAAAACTGTTCTTTCAGACGTAGAAACACATTCATTTCTTCACTTCATTGTGAGGTTTGTGTAAGGTATATTTGGGGGGGGGGCAGCAGTTGTGTGCTGGGTCAGTTCAGGTAGAGTCTGAAGAGTTGTGTCAGGGTGTGTAGCAGGACAGGGAGTTCATTCCACCACTGGGGATCGATGTAGGTGAAACGCCGATGTCTAGCAGAACGAGCACCTCCTGCCTTGACCATGCAAGGAGCGAGACGTCCAGTTGCTGCTGAGTGCAGGGGTCGGGCCGGTGTGTGGAGCTGGATGAGTTCTTGGAGGTAGGCAGGGGCTGTCCTGTTGATTGCAGAGAAGGCGAGGGTCAGGGTCTTGAATCTGATCCTGGCAGCGACAGGAAGCCAGCGGAGGGATTTAAGCAGGGGAGTAACATGGGAGAATTTGGGGAGGTTGAAGGGCAGCTGTGTTCTGGATGAGCTGCAGAGGCTGGGTGGTGCAGGCTGGGAGGCCTGCGAGGAGAGCGTTGCAGTAGTTGTCTGTTAAATGAATGTAATGTAATGTATTGTAATGTAATGTATTGTAATGTTTAGTTGCACCTTGTTAAGATGGGATATGCATTCCTGAACCAGTACTTGGTAACTGTGGCAGCATCACTGGCTTTTTCCATGGGAAGTTTGTCAGCGGCACCTGAAGAGTTTGGTATTCCTGACTTTGGTTCTAACCTTCCTTCCAGGGCCTGGAAAGTGGGATGCTGTGTGCTCTCACACCTCAGAGACGCTCCCCGGGAGCCTGTTGGACCACTCGCTTCCTCCTGCAGTCAAAAGTGCAGGGAACAGCCAGCCCACTTTTCAATACCCAAGGTCGACGCAGGACCTCGTGGCAACGGATTCCTCACCAGCTGAAGTGGAAGCAGAAGCCGAGATGTCTACTGCCTGGAGCAAAGACACTGGGTCAGGAAGGATCCAAATACAACACCGACATTACAACGAAGGTAGAGAGAGAGAGTCAGCGCAATCAGACAGTGGTACCAACATGCTTTTCGTGCATACCCAAATGGGACTGAGTGAGACCCCACTGGCGTCCAGCGCCCATTCTGTGAATGGATTTGCTGCCTGTAACCAAAGCTTAACACCACCACAAAGCAGGGTGTGCCATCAGCACACCGGCACCGAAAAGAGAAAACTGATCTGTAAATACTGTGGCAAAGGTTTCAACTTCTCAAGTGAGATGAAATTACACCACAGAGTCCACACGGGAGAGAAACCCTTCGCCTGTACACACTGTGGAAGGAGGTTCAGTCAGTCTTGTAGTCTTAAAAAACACCAGAGCGTTCACACTGGAGAAAAACCATTCAGTTGTATTCAGTGCGGGAAGAAGTTTTCAGATACAGGGAATCTTAGAAGACACATGAATGTTCACACAGGATACAAGCCGTTCCGCTGTGTGCACTGTGGAAAGGAGTACTGTGATTCACGCGATCTTAAGAGACATCAAGCCATTCACACAGAGAAAGAGAGACAGTCCGGTTCTGTGCAGTGGAGGCTGGCTTACTCGTCCACATAGCTTAAAAAACAGTAGATTGTTCAAACGAGAATAAAATAATTTCCTGGGCACTGTGCTGAGAAAGGATATGTTAGTCGGTTGATTTTAACAGTGCACTCTAAACAGATTAACCTATCTATTCATGATCAAACTTGACCTGCGATTAAGTAAAACCATTTTTTGTACTCTGCACTGGATGATAACTTGGGGTAGGGCTTGAATAATGTTGCGCTCACACTCACTGGTGTGGGAGTGTTGTTCGCCTGGCCTGACACTGTTGCTCATTCGACTTGAATGTAAACACTTATGTTCTGTTGTGCTGGAGGTCTCTCTGGTAAGAGCATCTGCTGGAACCGGTGTCAAATTCCTTATATGTGTAAAACCGTACTTGGCCAATGAAGACCAATTCTGATTCTGATTCTAAATGAATGTAATGGTATGTGCAATACATGATCGTGGTTTTCTAGGTTTCTCATTGCTGATCAATGTGAGTTTAAGAAATTGGTTCCCAAAATGTGGATGGGTACCCACTGATAGGTCATAGGAGGTGTTGAGGGGGGGTTGCCAGATGAGGCATGATATTGTTTCCTAAGGTGCACTATACAGATACTGGCAGTGCCAAAATCCACTTTATCAGCTAAGGTGGGGAGGGTAGCATAATAGTTACGGAGCAGGACTCGCAACTGAATGGTTGCAGAATGAAGCTAATAACCCTTAATTCTCTGTTTTATAAGAAGAGATGGTCAAACGTCAATGGATTGAGCGGCCCAAGAGAAAAAACTACAGACTTGTTTTCGTACTTAAACAACAGTACGACAGCTGTTATGGTTTATACATTAAACCTATAATAAACAAATTCATTAATCAGAATGTTTTCAGTGAGAGTGTCCTTTTAAAGTATCTGTCTGGACTAGCATCTTAGCTACAGTGACTACCAGCTGTTATAGCAACACTGAATATCTCAGGATAGGCATATGTCTTGTTTTCATTGGTGTTTGTTTTGTTTTTTTTTTTTTTGTAACTATGTTCTTTGTTGAACTACATCTTGAGATTTGGCTCTTTTTATTTTCGTATTTGAGATAAAAGCAGCCCTTTTGAATATATATATATTATTTTTGACAGTGAGATGTCGAGGGTGCACGGTCAGTAGAAAGTTGTCCCTTTGTGTTGTCCTGTGTTTTGCTATGCTCCCCAGCTCACCTGTAAGTCTTTCTCCAGGTGGTTTAGTTAGCCAGGATGAATTTGGGTGTGTGTGTTTGTTACTTTTTGTCCTTTGGAGATAGTGTTTTAACTCATCAGGTGTGTTGGTAGTTTGACAGTGACTGCACTGGGAGAGGATGGATGTAGTTCTCTGACTACATCTTTAACTTTGTTAAAAAGAACCTTTTTTTCTCTAGACCTGTCTTGTGTATGCACAGCTCTATATGTATGTAATTAATATTTAGCATTTTTGATATGTTATGCATCAATGTATACTTAAAAATTGACATCCGCAACTATATTTTCATGCACTGTATGGTTTTCCCCAGATGTATGGAAAACAACATTTAAAAGTAATTGGAAAAAAAAATGTTGCAAGATTACTGTTAATGACAGGTGTTCTCCCGAGTACCATAATCCTTCATACCTGCTTGTACTGAACTGGGCGTGCTCCACCTGCCGCTCAGAAGTACTGTGGAGACTGTAAAGGTGTACTTCACTCCTGATTTCAGATCAGACAGGACTGCTGTGTTGCTGTTGGATCCAGTCGTCACTTCTTTGGGTTCCTCTCCATCACAGCTGTAGCTGATGCTGAATGTGTAAGAGACTCCCTCCATCTCAGTGGGCGTGTCCCAGCGCAGCCTCACTGAAGTGAACCACACCTCCTCCACCCTCACCCTTCCTGGAGCAGAAGGATCTACAGTGGAGAGACAATGAGTTATTAAATCAATGGCTTCATTTGGATATAGAACAACAGATGAGCTGAGGCAGGTCTTAGAACATAGATATTGCACAGACCTCGAGAATGCAGCTGTGTATTTTGTGAAAATATGCTGGGCGAGGAAGAGACCACATTTGTCTATAAATGTGAAACTGAGGAATCATGATTGTGCCATATCAGAAAAATAAAATCCTGAGGTCTGCTGGGCTCTCAGTCCACAAGGTTCTCTGCCTCGAGCCTCTGTGAGCTTTCTCATGAAGCTTCAGCCAGAGGTCTCCACGGGAATATCTACCAGTGTTCAGACAGCGGTGGGTCTGTGGCTGGCGTAACTGTTTATATCAAGGCCTCTTAAACCAAGCATAACCTGGAGAGCTATATTTACAATGCTATCTTTCTGTTGTGATGTCCTGGATTGAGCATGCAGAAGGTGACTGCTCATGGACCAGATGGAAGCCAGGATCAATCTCACTGACAGATATACCTGCATCTCCACAATTACCCACAAATCCTGCACACTAGAGAGATGGCGAAATTTAGACTTGAAGAGCTCTGCCTGCTACAGCAGAGGAATTACTGAGGAGTTATCAAAATAAGCACATCATGTGAGGGCAGAGTGAATTCACTAGAAAGTCTTCTTTCCACTAGCAAGTATAATAAACAAAGAATGGATGAATGAATCAGACTTTTATCTGGTATATAAGTCTGATTCATTCATCCATTCTGTATTTTAGGGTCTAGATAACTGGACGTTGTCGGAGGCAGACAATGCGATTAAAGCAGAGAAGTATAAAAGACACTATGTGCGCCTAGTTTTGAGCATTTACGGTAACGTATCAATTCCGTCATCGTCAGTACATAGCAGACCGGAAGTAATACCGAGTGTGAACGGCCGAAAACCTGCATTAGTTTTGCATTGTGTAATTTCATCAACAGCTTTCTAGCCGTACAGAATAGCATCTTCTTCCAAGAGATTCTGAAAGAGGGCGTGAAGTGACCAATGCGCAATGTCGGGAACAATGTCAAACTGTATTGCATTTCATACACAGATAGCCTCCATCATGGAGGTACTGGCGAATGCGGCCGTGGCAGAAATCTGTCAAGTTGTAGACGATGGCTACGCCGTTCTCCGCTTGGAAGTGTCGCAGTACCAGAAGGAGAACAAATCTTTAAAGAGAAAAATACAGATGATGGAGCGCCAAAGTGCGCGGCGATGCGCAGAGAGAGCGGGAGAGCGGACAGGCGCCGTAAGTTCCAGCGCTGGTGATGGAGCCCAGGTTTGCCGTAAATTAAGAGCAACAACAGGAGGCAAGTTATCTTGTTGATTTATGCGATTGTGTGTAGTGAGTTTCGCCGATTTGACTTGATCAGTACAGCTGCAAGTATGTTCGTAATGATTGCAATACCACTGAGTGGCTGTTGCCTACATGTTGTTGACCAACCCCCCACCCTTTTTGCTTCAGAAGATCGTTGTTTTACCACAGGGGAGAGCGTCTTGGGCAAGCGCCTGGACGTCAGTCTGAAAAGGGATGAACAGCCCATGGTTCTGAACGAAGATACTCAAGAGCAGTGTGTAGTCAAAAGAGCCGAAGTCTGTTCGCGCATACTCGGCACGGACATAGTGGTATGCTTGCCACTCTCTGTAATGCATTCATATTAATAGTAATATTCTTGAGCATAACCGATTAACAATTTCTTCTGCAGTTCAGATGGAATAACGTAATTTCCACATGTCTATGTCTTTCATAATTAGCATATCTGAATTACCCCCCTCAGCTCTAAGCTGTTTGAAATTTGCCAAATTGAATGAAAGGATTGGCATTTAATAAATACATAAAGCATGAAATAGGTCTGATTCTGTAGTTTCAGCTCAGATACCAGTGCGGTGCTCATCAGTGAGCTGGTGTGTAGCTGTGTATGCTGTCGGAGATGGAATGGTGCAGTCTGTTCATGTGTTACAGTGTGCAGAAACTAGGGGAACTAGACCTGAATCGCTCGTCATCAAAGAGGAGAGACTTAAAGTGAACACTGGGCCTCAGAGGGAACTGAAGATCAGGGAAGAAAGTAAGTCGTGAGGAGGAAACTGTGGTTGTCTGTGGTTGTGTTGTGTGTCGGTTTTTACTGGTTTGTTAACAACTATTGCTGTGTGGAGTGTGAAACATGCAAGTTTATCTTCCTTAGTGATACATGAAGGTGTGCCAGCTCAGTCACTCTCTGGTCATTATTTACCTGCAGCTATACCAACTCTTGACTACTTAGTTTTAATTGCTTGTAATAATACATGTATATATGTTTATATATTTATATAATATATATGTATCTTTTATAGACATTTCAAATCCATCTTGCCAAATGAATAAATGTAATGTAATCCATGATGTCATTTCCACATACAACTAATGTTTGTTTTGGTGTTTGTCTGCAGGAGCTGTTGAGTTGGGTTTCGCTGGCGATAAGGAAGGAAATCCTGTGAACACAGAGACTAAAGCAGCTCAACACACAGAGGAGCTCACTGAGCAGCACAGGACCAGACACAGTGCTTGGGAGGTCAGTGGATTGGAGGACGTCCTCAAAGCAGAACCGGATAAAGACAGTGTCAAGACACTCCCGTCTGAAGGGTCTGAGTACAGGGCTGGAAGACTGAGCAGTCTGGGCTCTGAGAGTGTAATGTGTGAGAGAACCAGTCATCTGGGGACGTGCTTTACACAGGGGAGAGCAAACGCAGAGGCTGAGGACCCGTCTTGCTCCTATGCTGCAGAAATGGACTCGGAGAGTCTGTCGGTTCACTCACAGCTGCAGTCGGCTCCTGCAGCAGAAGGTGCTGGAAGCAGTCTGTCCTCGTTCGCTTCTTTTGACTGGAAGCCTGAGATAGTCATGGTTGATTCTGCGGCCGTCAAACTGGAGGGCGAGATGCCGTCTGTATGGGACAAGGGGACCACTGAGATCACAGGACACGCGCAACAAAGGCAGTATGAAGAAAGCGGAGAGGGAGAAGGCGCTCGGTCAGAAAGCGTGACAGCCGTTTGTCTTCCTCGTGCTGAAATGGCGGTCAGAGACAACCCGGCAGCGTCAAGATGCGTGGTGTCAGAGAGTGAGAAAGCTCATCACAGGCTTGGCATGAGTGAGAAACGGCTGTTTTACACATATTTTGAAAAGGGTTACAGCCGCCCAAAAGACAGCGAAATGCACCATAGCATGGACGCGGGTGACAGGCAGTTCAGCTGTACTCAGTGTGGGAAGCAGTTTGCTCATTCGGCTAATCTTAAAAGGCATCAGAGGGTGCACACAGGAGAGAAACCTTTTAGCTGTACACAGTGTGAGAAGCGATTCTCCCATCAGCACCAGCTTAAAATGCACCAGAGGGTCCACACTGGAGAAAGACCATTCAACTGTACACATTGTGGAAAGCGATTCACACAGTCAAGTCATATAAAAAGACACTTGAGTGTTCACACAGCAGAGATCCTTTAACTGCAAGTCACGTCAACTTCATGAAAATTTCTGCTGGGGAGGAACCATTTGCTTGCACACTCCGAGGTTTTTTTATGCCACTGGAGCATAAACCCAATGTGTGCCCTCTTAAGAGGGTACCTAGACACTTTGTATGACTTTACTGCAGAATTACCCCCAGTCTCACCTGATTACCCACTAAAGCTTCTGACGGTGCAGTGGGAATGTTTGCTTTTTAGGCTGAGGGTACAAAGTAAGATTATAGTTTTAGTAATGTAGTGTGTTTTTATTTGAAGAGATGCTTCTTTCTGAAGTAAAGGTTGTGTTCAACATTGCAGTAACCAATGTATTTTACATGTCACAGGCAGTATATTTATTACACAAAAAGTGTTTGTAAAGATGTTATAAAATGAATAGGAAATTACACAGATGAATAAATGTAATTTTAAAAGGCTATTGGAAGATCTGTAGATATTGGCAAAATACGTAAACTTAAGTTTTTTATTGGACCTTCATAATTATGATTAATACAATTCTTTGAATATTTGAGCTTCAGTGTGTTGCTGTGTCAAAGAAAAACTTAAACATGTTTTCTGTGTGTACTTGAAATTCTTTTGTGTACTGAAAAACAAGAATAATTGATATGTATGTATCTCATGTCTGCTGCCTCATGTCTTTATAGAAATGTTTCCTAAAGAAATTAAACATTTTTTGGGTGAGATTTGTACTGACAGTTGGGACACAACAATCTCCACTGACGGCGTTGCTTTCTGGTTTCCACAGAACCCTTTACATTAAACTTTAATTCGCACGTTTCTGGAACAATCGGTCAACATATTAACCACAGACAATTAAACTAGACACTTGT
Source organism: Megalops cyprinoides (assembly GCF_013368585.1). Taxonomy (NCBI): domain Eukaryota; kingdom Metazoa; phylum Chordata; class Actinopteri; order Elopiformes; family Megalopidae; genus Megalops; species Megalops cyprinoides. Next base: position 26,078,429 of record NC_050604.1, read on the forward strand.
TTGAAGAGAGTTAGTCTAATATCCCGGTAATGTTTGCTGTTTTCCAAGCCGTACTCCATTGCAGTAGGTGGCAGTACGTGCCCCTTCGTTGGATTAAATCTATATTTAAATACACCGAAGAAGGGGAACTGTTTCGCTGGACCACCAACAGCCATCGAACATAAATTAGTTTATTTACGGTAATTTTACGGACTTTCACTGTCATTCTCGTCCAGCAGCCCGGAAGTAAATGTTAATTTGACACTCTGTGAAAATGGCATATGTAAATTAGTCAAGTTTTACCTTTCCGGACACAGCCCAACAAACACTGGAGCCGCTACTCTTGCAGATGTTTTTGGAAGGGTGTGGGTAGCCGAGCGAACGATGTCGAATTGCATTACTTTTCACACGCAGATAGCCTCCATCATGGAGGTTTTAGCCAACGCGGCCGTGGCGGAAATCTGCAAACTGGTAGAAGATGGCTATGCCGTGTTACGGCTGGAAATATCACAAAGCCAGAAGGAGAAGGAAGCCCTGCGCAGGAAGCTGCAGATGCTGGAGCTGCGGGCGGCGCGGGGATGCGCGGACAGCGCGAGAACCCCGGCGGGTTCTGCAGAGCGCGCGCGCCGAGGCCGCTTTTTGCACAGGCTTCCAGGGACCGCGAAAGCGGGTACGAAGAACAAGCACAACAAACTACATCGTATGCTGTAAATTTTGCAACACCCCTCCCCAGACCTGCACACTTGGATCATTGATCAAGGAACTCAATACGCCTTAAATACGGCAATCAGACAGCCCTGATTATGTGTTGTCTTCCAAGACATATCGTTAATTGTCTCCTATCAAAGATTGTAATGTTTTGCCTTCTTCCTCGTATTGTTTCAGGGCTAGCAAGCGAGCCAACCGGAGAAAGCGTATTTGAAAAGCATATGGACATTGACCTCATTAGTGACGGAGTGCCAGCAGGTGGGCATCAAGAGGATTCTTCAGTCTCGCAGAACTCGGTCAGTAGTTTTTGTCTGTGATCGGACTCGCAGCTGCCTCACTCACCTTTGCGTGTACTCAGTTTTATTTTCTCTACAAATATTCCACTATTTGAAGAGTGGCATCAGAAAACAGAAATTTTTGGAGGGATCCGAATTCCTGCATTGTGTCTGAAGTAATTAGGAAAAAAATTCATTTCATTTCGTTCTGAAAAATGCAAAGTAGTACCTTTTTTTTCGGCAGTGTCCCAGTGCTAGTTTTTCTAACTTCAGAAAGTTTCAGATTCAAAAAGTGTTGTGTAATAATTGAAGGTTTGAACAATAAAGTATTTTGTTAAAACGTTAAGCACGGAAGTTTATTCCAGAATCTCACATTGCTTTCATTACAGTAAAAATTCAACTTTTTGACTTTATGATTGTCACTTCAGTGATATGTACCCTTTTCTAATACTGGCCTTTTTATTTCAGTAGATTAAGCATCAATCATCATTAATCAGTCTGTTTGTTTCCAAGTTGTAGAGACTGGTTTAGTTGTGACTGATACTTTTTATGTGTAATGCTGAAGGTTGATGGATCAATAGCTGGTATCCAGGAATATTGATCACTTCATTTGTCTGTTACAGAGTGCAGACATGGGGGAGGGAAGGACTGAATCACTTCTTATAAAGGAGGAGAGGCTGGAAGAGGACAGTGACCCACAGGGAGAGATGAAGATCAGGGTGGAGAGTAAGTAGAGAGAAGGGAATGTGTTAGTACCAAACGGTTACTTGAGAAAGATCCACAGGTGCATCAACAGCTTGAAGATTATTTGCAGGCTCGTTAGGCACCCATGCAGTCATAACACCAGCTGAAACTGGAAAACCGTTAATAAACCTTAACTTTAATGGTCCACACACATCTGAAATGGATACTATAAAAATCTTTATGCTGTTGGTATAAAGTGAAAGAAACAAATGCAAAAGCTATTAAACAATTATACAAACAGTCCTTCACACCAGGCATGTGTCATTCACACTCCAGCATGTAACATATGGGAGCTAATTAACTGCACCACAGGTCAGGTGGAATACATCTCAACTACAAGACACCTAGCTGCATGCTAACCTAACCCTAGTCCTAATCTGAGCCAAAACCCTACCCCTGACCCGAACCTAAATCCTAACCTTCGCTGTAACCCTAACCTGAGCCCCAAACCTACCCCTGAGCCCTACCCCTAACCCTAACTGCACCACGGGTCAGGCAGAATACATCTCAGCTACTTCCACCTACTTGCATGCTTAAATTAACGTTTCATTTGAAATTGTTTATTCAAAAATTGCTTTCCCGGCACTGCTTTTTAAGATCTAGGCTGAAAGAAGCTCGGTTGTGTGATGAATAACCGCACCGAACCCAGTCAGTTTGCTGGCCTGAACGAAAGGAAGGTCTCGTCAGCGCATGCGTAGCCCTGGCGTTTGTTTTCTAGTGTGATGTCATTTCCTCAACTCGTTTGGCTGTCGCTGGGTAATTTTGTGCCCATGGAACGCTTGGCAGTTCTGTTTTGCACGTGCCTTACACCTGCCATCTTAATCCCCTTCATTAAGTTTGCCTCGTGTCACCACATGGTTACTAATATTCATATTTTTTTTCTAATCGTCATTCCAGGAGTTGAGGAATTGGGTGCTGAGGACGATAGAGGGACTGCTGTTGTCAGCAAACAGACTCCGCCTACCAATGGCAGAGAAGAGCTGACTGACCAGCAGAGGACCCAGCACTGTGTTTTGGAGGTCAGTGGATTGGAGAACGTCCCCAAAGCAGAGCCTGAGAATAATAGTGTTAACAAGAGACTCCAGCACAGAGGATCTGAACGCAGGGCAGGAAGACTGAGCAGTCTGGGCTCTGAGAGTGTAATGTGTGAGAGAACCAGTCATCTGGGGACGTGCTTTACACAGGGGAGAGCAAACGCAGAGGCTGAGGACCCGTCTTGCTCCTATGCTGCAGAAATGGACTCGGAGAGTCTGTCAGCTCACTCACAGCTGCAGGTGGGTCCTCCTACAAAGGAGGATGCTGGTAGTAGTCTTTGCTATTTAGAATCAGACATGAAGCCAGAGGTTTTAGTTGTTGACTCTGGACCTGTTAAGCAGGAGGCTGAGGTGAGTTCTGACTGGAGCAAAGACACCGTGTCAGCGACAGATCGCACACGACACAGGCATCACACTGAAGACAAAGAGAGAGGCGAGGCACAGCCAGAAGGTGTGTCCAGCGTGTTTCCTCCGTATGCCCAAGTAAGACTGAGTGAGACCACATCGGCATCAAAATCTGATGCTGCCGATACGAATGGTTTTACCCCCTGTGGCAAGAATGCCGCAACGCTGGAAAGTGGGGGGACTCGCCAGCAAGCTGGCAAAGAAAAAACAAAGTTCGTTTGTAAATTTTGTTGGAAGGATTTCAGCTGTCAAAGACACCTTGAGCTGCATATGAGAGCACACGCCATGAAACCGTTCAGCTGTACGGACTGCGGAAAGCGGTTTGCTCACTCGTACAATCTCAAAGTGCATCAGAGCACTCACTTGAGCGCGAGAGAGTTTTGCTGCACACAGTGTGGGAAGAGTTTCTTCTCCGCAAGGGACCTTAAAAAACATCAAGGGGTTCATACCAGGGAGAGACCCTTCGTCTGCTCGCTGTGTGGGAAGACTTTTGTTTGTTCGAGTCAGCTGAATGTACATCAGAATGTGCACACAGGAGAGAGACCATACGGTTGCTCAGTGTGTGGAAAGTGTTTCTCTCACCCAAGTAATCTGAAAAGACACCAGAAACACCATCATGGGGGGCAGACCTGGGCTCAGTCACAGCCCTACTGCTGACAGTTACTCAAGAGCCCATTTGTAATGGGTACTGGCAGTGCTCTGTTAGCATTATGCTCTTACAGGTGTTGTAATGGCAGTTCCGGAATTGTAGCTCATGTGACAGTTACAGATTTTTAAGTGTTTTATTTAGTATATTTTTTACTTAGTTTTTTTTTTTAAGTTTATTTTATCACATTTTCAGATTTGTGTAATTTTTGGAAGGTTGTATAAAGAAACAAGAGAGGGCTGTAAACTGCTTCACATTAAAGGTGTGAGAGTTTCAGGAGAAACAATCATGAGTAAAAAAAAAAAAGGCAAAAAGCGTCATTAACCATAATCAGTCCTTTATCAGTCATGCACCATCCTTAGCCACGGTGCAGGTGTTCAGCCAAGACTGACCCTCAGGCTTGAAGACCTGAGTGTGGTGCTACTGTCGTACACTTTGCACAAGTGTATCAGTTCAGTTTTACAGGAAGGAAATAGATAAATGGGTTTGCGGTATATGAGAATTATACAGTCTATTTGCTTGCGTTTTGTGAAGAAATTTGCATAGCAAATAAATAAGTGTAATTAGGAGCTGAAAGGAATAGTGGCAGAAAATGTGTTATTTTACTGAATTCTTTGTATTCTTTTATATTTATACCAGATGATCACACTGCTTGTGTCAAATACATTGCAATTTGAAAATACAACTGGCTAATTTGTCATGTCACTGAATAATCGTCATTTGAAACCTCAGACTACTTTGAGCTTGGCAGGCCTCGAAGACATAGTGTTGAAAACGTGCTGCTGTTGGACAGTTTGAAGAGTGAGCATTATATTGGTCTGATGAAGAGAGGTTTGGGATTGCTTTGCAGGGTACAGATCCACACATGATTGCTTTTCAGTCACACTCAGTGGTGTGACTGGCTTGGTTTTCTCACTGTTTTCATTAAGATGACATTAAACAGAGGAGCCAGTCAAATCAAACTAAGCATCTCATTTCTGTATTAATTTTGTTTTCCTTACTATTGAAATTGTCACATTCTGACTAGTCAACATTTTGGTTTGTAAATTTCGTAAAATTATTTTTATTTAGTCAAATTCACAAAGTTAATGTGTTTTTGGAGAGCTGTGGACATTTCACCATCTCAACAAGCGATCTTAATTTAAAGTGCACCAAGGGTGTCTGTGTGAAGCAATCAATAGTTTATCCTAATGCCATTTCATCTTTTATATAACTAAAAGGGTTGAATTCTTTTTAACGGTTCACTGCAACAGTTTAAGCTACCACTTTATAGAATGTCCCCGTGAATCAGCCATTACTTAATATCTTAATAACCCTGATGAAAAACTGAAGCCGATTGCAACATGTTAGTTACTGTTTAACAATTTTTCTGTGTGAAATAAAGGCACTTCAGTGATTTTCTAAAACAGCAGTGTGCCTTGGAGTTTTGGAAAGATGCTTGTTTTTTAAATTCTTGACTAACACTTGAACGTTTAAGCAAAGCGCCTTTCCTTGTTTCTCACCTGTTGCAATACACCGGAAGTTTCCAAAGAACACGTGTATTTAGGCGACACTCCAGGTAGCACTCCTGTTCTTTTCTGGACTTCGTAACATTAGCATTTATCAATGTTATCAGCATTGTTCTGCGGTGCATTCTAAAGTACACACTATTCATGCTTTATAAATGGCTCAATGGGCATCAGTTGAAGGCAAACGTTAAAAGAACATTAGCTCACTTGCTCTGAATTGCGCAATGTTGACGTCAATGGATAATGTTTTAGGACACTGCAGAACAAGTCAACTACAACCAACCAAAAAAATCTCAGGGTTTAATGCAGGAACCCCGGCTTAAAATGTTAACATGGTATAGACATTAATTGTGTACGTCATTTCATATCTATATAGATGTATATATAGACATCAAAGAATTTTTGGAATATGTGTAGAATCTGTTTTGGTTTTCTACAAGGCATTAGCAGTCCTTATGCCCCGTACTGGCATTTGGTTGAATATGCACCAATAACTTCCACAGCACAAATCTTTCCATAACAAATACCACTCAGGCTTATACTGACCATTACCTCGGTCTACCTGAGCCTCCTTGTTGCTTTAAAACCTTGTTGTGAAAGTAGCGGAATGTGCCGACCAGGCTCGGGCTGTGCAGTGTCTGTTGGTGGAGCAGTTTTATCCTCAGCCCTTATACCCCTTCTCCCTCTGTTGCAGCCTGCAGGCCTGGAGGAGAGAAAGCCCGAGTCTGTTCTGATGAAGGAGGAAAGGCTTAAAGATGGCCGGGCGAGCAGTGACCCACAGGAAGGCCTGACGACCCATGGGGAGGGTAAGCGGGGGGGGTCTTGCTGATCACTGGTACAGAGGGCTGTTCAGCCCCTTCCACTCCACGTGCACTCGCACCTGCATATTGCTGTTCACAGATCCAGCGACACTTACGCTGGCCATCCTTTGCCTGTGCAAACCCCAGACCTCTCATCTCATTGGTTAGATCAGCAGAATGAGCTCAAAGGTCGTTGGTCATTGGTCAAGCAGGAGCATTGGCCAAGTAGGCGTGTGATTCTGTCCCAGAATGTTTCTGCTGCCTCAGCAGCTTCACCTGAACTTATGCATGTATTTGTGTTTATTTGAATGCAATAAGGGCAGAATGTTCTGCAGTTTCAAAGAAACCACTGAGCCACCCAGCTAGTGTAGTACTAGAGCAAAATTCTGCATTTTGCTCAAAAGATTGATGAAGTGGCTCTGTTGCATCAGCTGGAGTTTGTGCAGAAATGCCTAGAGCACGAATTCCTCTATCCGTTGACACATTTTTTGAGAAACTGCGTTGTTTTCTGCATGATTTGACGTGATTTCATCCAGGACTGAAGTTTGTCACTTTCCTCTCACCCTAACCCTCTCAGGAGCTGTGGAGTCGAGGGCAGGTGGTGGGGAAAGAACTCCCATTCAGGACACACAGAATAAAGCAGCACAACACACAGAGGAGCTCACTGAGCAGCACAGGACCAGACACAGTGCTTGGGAGGTCAGTGGAATGAAGGCGATTGGCGTGCGCAAGGCAAAGAAATGCAGCGTAAACCCGAGGGTGCAGCATGAGGAACCTGAGCCCAGAGCAGGAAGACTGAACGACCCGCACCCTGAGTGCACCGCGTATGAGAGACCCGGGCAGCTGAGGACTTACTTTGCATGGGAGAGCACGGACGCAGAGACTGAGGATCTGTCTCGCTGGTACGCTGCAGAAATGGACTCGGAGAGCCTGTCGGTTCACTCAGACCTGCAGTCGGTTCCTGCCGCGGAGGAAGGTGCCGGGAACAGTGGGTCCTCGTTGGGCTCTCTTGACTGGCAACCGGAGATTGTAATGATAGACTCAGTGCCCATTAAAGTGGAGGCCGAGGTGACCTCTGTGTGGAGTAGCAAGGCCGTGACAGGTGTAGATCACACACAACCCAGAAATCACAAAGACAGGGACAGAGAGGAAGCGCAGGCGGAAAATGTGATCAACATGTGTCCCCCATATGCACCAATGGCAGAGAGACAGAAGGCAGCGCAGTCAAAATCCAGTGCTGCAGAAAATCTCAGGACCAACCATGAAGTTGGCATGAGAGTGAATCAGCTCTTTTGTAAATCTCTTGGGGAGGGGATAAGTCACCCAAAAGACATTGAATTACAACAGGGTATTCATACGGGAGAAAAGCCATTTAGCTGCCCACAATGTGGAAAGCTGTTTGCTCATCCAGGTCGTCTTAAAGTTCACCAGAGAGTCCACACAGGAGAGAAACCGTTCAGCTGTATGCTGTGCGGAAAGAGATTTGCTCAGTCAAGTCACATTAAAAGGCACCAGAGAGTTCACACAGGAGAGAAACCGTTTAGCTGCACACAGTGTGGTAAGAGCTTTTCTCACTTGTGTAATCTTAAAACGCATCAGACCGTACACACGGGAGAAAGACCTTACGGGTGCACACAGTGTGGGAAGAATTTCTCTTCTTTAGGCAACCTCATTAGACACCAGAGTGTTCACATTGGAAAATAACATTCTTATGTACTCACAGAGGAGTATCACATTTTGATATATATAATATATATTTTTATTCTATATATTTTGGGCAGTACATAGATTCAGTTTTTTACAACAAAAACAAGAAAACCAGTTGAAATGAAAAAGGCTGCCTGAAGTTCTGTATTATAAGATTATACAGAGAGGGAATAAGTCTAGTATCTAACACTGCTGTTAAGGTGTTGTAAACTGCTATCAGCATTATTGTGAGACCAGCTGGAAATATTGGTATGTTCAGTGTTGTTCATTTTTAATGTGATTGTATTTTGTATTTGCATAGAAAATGTGATAACTGCTGCTTGTACTTGACATATATACATCAGTGTGTGTTTGACAAAAGCTGTATTATTCTTTGCAGTGACGAAGGACCCTTAGTAAGGCCTTGTTAATATTGGTGCTTGGAACTCAGGAAGGAGCCCCTTAGGCTGTGAGCATTGTTTAGGATGGGATGGGAAATGGGATGGGAATTTGATGTGTTGATGTGACCTCTTGTATGTGATGGAACCGTGGCACAGGCTCATTAAAGGGTTAAACTGTCCTGAATTCTTTTTTTAATTGAACAGAAATCACATGTAATTTATTTATATAAATATCTGTATTTTTGGGAAAAAATAACCTTTTTTTCACTCAGAAAGTAGGGGCACAAAGAAACGGTGAGCCACGGAAAAAATCAACAGACGTTTTAGAATCAGATTGATATTTACGGTAATTTATGCATCCCGTCATAGCGAGCGGCTTGGAATCCGGAAGTAAACAGTGTCCACGCTTGCATGACACGTGTACGGAGTGAGCACTGTACATTCCTTGTAATTATGCTTAAGCTGTTTTAGCTACGCAAAAGCCACACGGCTGTGCGATAGTGTCGACTTTCATACCCAGCACAGTGTGGGAGGCATTTCACTCGCTCTTGCAGCCTTAGAAGACACTGCCAGCAGCTTCACGTTTGGGAGAATCTACTTAGTGACTTTAGTGCGTGAAAACTTTTCTCTCTTTGAGGAGCTTATAGTACACTGTACAGTTCACTGGACAACACCATGAATGGATATCTGCCTAACAGAGTCCTGTTGTTCATCTAACAGAGATGCATATCATGATCCCCATACTTTCGAAGAGTTGCCTTCGTTATTGTTCTTAGTGTTTCATGGTCCTCATTTTGGATGAAACTGGTGTATGTTCTTCGTTATGTGAAAAACACAGCATAGAAAAATGCCTCAAGACACGGCTCCATTTATGTCATACAATCAAGGCCACAATTTTACTGCCATTTACACTCACCTACTGTAAATGACCGTACAAATCTGACAAGTCACGCAGCTCAGCAGTATTTGTGTGAACCATGACTAAATTCCATGCTAAGCCACAGATTGCACGCATTTTCAGCGTCATGAAACTATGTCTTGTTTAGGATGTTGCATTCATACCGGCTTCACAAACCCGCACCACCGCAGGTGAATTTTAGGTGATGCGGGCATCAGCCATAAGAGGACCTCGTATGAAAGATGTAAAAATTCAGAGATTTTGTTCTGCGTGCACGTTGGTGCAATAAAATAAAGGAATTGTTCAAACGTTTGTAACTTTATTTCACAGAACTCATACTTAATTTGAATTCATACGACATTAGCAACTCAAAATATATCTTTACTGTAATATTGTGTCAGTTATTTTAATAACTAAAATAACTGACACAATAACTGTTTAATAACAGTTAATGTCTTGTAGACAGTAGTTGCCTCTAGCCTATTCTTTTTGGATGGACTGGGCTAGAATGCTCTGGGTTGTATCCAAAGCGTTTGTGTGTTGAGAGTGTAAATGTATCGCGATCTCTTGCGATTTGTTAGAAATGCGTCGTGTTCAGAACGACAGTGCAGGATGGGGCGGTGGAATTCTCGGTGGAAGTCCGACCTGAAGAAAACGAGTAGATGTTGAATTGAATATATTTGTTTGGATCCGCCACTTTGTGGTAAAATGCTTGTTCTTTGAAAATTCGATGTGCTCACGGGTCAAAAGCGCAACCGCAACCGCAACCGCAATGTTTATTACAGCGGCAGCAGCGATGACGAAAGCACATCCGATTTATAAGATAGCAGTGTTGATGCAAGACACATGACTATGTGGTTACTCTCATTCAGAAGTATTATTCGTTTTTATTTTTCATGTCTTCAGGAATTTGAACTACAGGTACATGATTTAAGCGATAAAGCATTATTTCACGGGGTTAGTCTATTACACGTTATTAGTTATTAATATTAGTCTTTATTACATTTAATGTAATAGATGTAATCATGTAATATTTGTGCCATTGCCATTAATAGCCTAAATAAACAGAAATAATGGCTACTGTGAAACTGTTCAATAATTACATTACGGTTAGTTTCTTGGAACAGGTATTTGCACAATTCTTTTAGCAGCTTCTCTGTTTCCAGGAGTGTGTGTTGTGGGAGCTACTCGTGGTTAAATGAATGATTGAGCCAATGAAATACAGTTATTCCTTCATGTTTTCTTGATTAAATTTATTATCTGTGAATCATCGTTAAAATAAAATTATAATATTCTTTTTGCAATTCTGCGCATAAAAATCAGCTTTGGCTACTTCAACACGAATTTCAATACAGTAATGTAAAACTAAGTAAAAGTATAACCAGCCTGGCCTCTCAAAAGCCGGGTCTAAGGCAACGTTCCACCGTCCTGTTCTCTCCACGTCTCACAGGGCGATGAACGACGTAACTTGTGTAGCTTCTATTACATCTTACATTCTACTACGCCACATTCTTTAGGTCACATAATTCTAATATAAGCGTTCCATTCTTCAGAATTCCACAGACGCGTTTTCCAGCATTATTGACGACAGCGTGGACGTTTTAGAAAGCAGTGGAGAGATCACGCTCGGTGTCTCTGTTGAGACGAAATGTAGTAATTTTTTTCTGTGGGTAATTCACTTGGAAAATGTCAAACGACATTTTATCTAAGGTGGGCTCTGATGCGCTTTTCGCCAGCCCGGTGGAAAGCGTAGAAATTACCGTGTTAGAAAATGAGGTGAGCTTTGATGAGGTATTTTGCCAACTTGCAGTTACCAAGCTAACTGGTAATTGCCTATTTATTATTATTAACTGTCTCTAACTGGACGCCTCTGGAAAAAATCAGCAGGTGCTCTTTTATATGTATGTGGAAAACGCTGGTTATCAGCCATGTATGTTCTGTAGCCGTGAAATGTAGCTATGCATGCGATTCAGTGCGTGACTGCTGAACATCCCAACCTCGTTACCATTATAAGCCCATATAGCTACAGAAACGTGCTGTGCTTTATCGCCCGTGTCTGTTTTGTTGCTTCAGATCCAAAAGAAACAATGCCTTAAAGAAAAGCTGGAAAACAGAATCAGCGAACACAAGGAAAGGATGCACGCTATTGCCGACTATATGAAACTAGTCAAGCGGCGCGTGTCCGACACCCAGGTACAGCGCGTGTTCGACACCCATGGTTCTATACGTCACTGAAAAATTAAATTCTACTGACTCATTCCCTATAATGCACAGGACGGCTGAAAAATTAGTCTCGAGGATGAAAAAAATTAAGCATATGAATTATATTTGACATGGCAAAAATAGGGTCATTTCAAGCAGTATGCACGATGACATTCTGAACTAATACCAGTGAACCATGCTAAAGTGAAGATGCATGTGTGTGTGTTTGTGTGTGTGTGCATGCGTGCGTGAGAGCAGAAGCTCTGTGAGACTTTGCAGGCCAAGACCGAGGCGATAGCGCACGACACGGCCGTGGCCCGGCGCGAGATCGGCGTCCTGCAGCAGAGAACGCTAAAGCTGGAGAAAGAGCTGGGAACCGAGGGAAAGAGGAGGCAGGCAAAGGAGGTGACTTTATTCTGGCTTTGAGTACACCATGTTATACCATGCAAAAAATAAATAAATAAAATGCTTTGCTACATTTAAACTACAAGTGTACCTGAGCCTAACAGTTTAATGTAGAACCTAATAGGATTTTCCATAAGAACTTTGTTGGGCGTCGGTGCAATGGCTGTAAAGAGTTTGGGTAGATCATAAATGCATAACATTCCCACAATTTCCCAGCCTGTCACAGTGCTGTAGTGTCACACAGCCTCAGTGAAGCTCGGCAGCTGAATCTCTCCGCCTCTCTGGTTGCCCATAGGACACCATCCTCAGAATGGACCAGAAGCTGACAAAGGAGCAGAAGCAGATGATGCTGGATCAGCAGACCCTGACAATCACACAGGACTTGGCGAAAACCAGGGAGGAGGATGTCATGGCGATCCTAAAATACACTAAAGAGGACAACAGAAAAATCAAGGTGAGATGCAAAGATCAGGACCCTTAAAAAGAGCAGGATACTTCACAACATAATTCCATGGTACTGCATGGTGAATTTCATGACAGCGGCTTCCACAGCGTCTCTGCACACCTGGGCTCTTAAGTCATGTGCTGAAAGTGTTGAGACTCAGAAAGTCACTGTACACTGAATGCTTGTCTCCCTTTGGCCACTGCAGGACCTGATACTCACAATAGAAAAAAAGACCGTTGAGGCCAGCCAAAAACACAAGGCCCTGGCGGAGGAGTGGAACAGGACCACCACTGCCAAGGTGAAGGTCCCTCTCTCTCTCTCTCATCTGCCACCTGAGTGTGTTACCCTCTCAGAAGCATTATTAAACAGTGTGTGTGGCTAAACTACCGCCGATCATTTGACACTTGTGTTTTGTGAAAAGTTTGAGATGGACAAGACCGCAGCCCTCTTTCGCCAAGCCGACCGGCAGAACCGGAGGCTGGTTCAGCAGTGCAGTGCCAACATCCAGAAGATGCAGGAGAAGGACTGCAAGATGGAGGAGATGCTCAAGGTAACCGGCAGAGGGTGCAAGTGTGTTAGCTCATCTGAACCACATCTGAGTACAAGTAAAACACACTACAAAATTGCAATGGTAATGTGTTCATTCACGCACTAACGTGATAATTCACGTCCTTCTTCCAGGCACTTGCCAGGGTGAAAGAGGAGGTGAGAAAGAAGCATGAAGCAGCCAAGCACAAGATGAATGTCCTGGAGAGGAAAGTAAAAGCCAATCAGAAGGCAGAGAGAAGTATCACAGATGAAGATCATTGGACCAGCAGATTGAGGATGGACCTTCAGAGGGTTGAGGGTGACCGTGTCCGTCTGCAGGATGAGGTAAGCAGCAAACTGTGCATTCCTCAGGCCATGGGAGTTCTCTTGGCTGTGTCTCCTTTCACACACTCTGGCCCTGCGCTGTCTGAGATCTCTCTAAGACAGAAATACGAATCTCAGAAAAAATCCAACCCATAGCTTGTAACATAGGCATGTTTTAATAAACTATCTCCTTTGTTTGGGAACAACTGGGAATTACATTAAAGTCTTCTCTGCTTCCCCTTAAGCATGAATGTTCAAATTCCTCATTCTTTGTTCAGACTGACAGCTTGAAGGCCTCTGTGGACCAGGCTGAAAGAGACATAGAGGCGGAGAGGTTCCAGCTGGTCAGCCTTGAAACCGATGTCAAGGACAAAAACAACAGGTAAGCAGAATTTTGTGTTTCAGAGATGGCTCGGTGTGGTCCTGACTGATGCTCTCAACAAGCCTGATCACACTGAATTTCCCCTGCCCAGGATACTATAAACCATCCTTATAAGGATCACTGGCTTGGTGTGTAGTTGGTATGACTGTGTACACTCCCAGGAGTTCATTCCAAAATACTTAATGATATCTGACTTTTAATTGTAATTAAGAGCCAATTAGAGGCAGAGGTGGAATGATAATTGTCAGGTAACACAGTGGTCCGGCTGAGTGTGTGATGGTTGTGTGCAGAGTGAGACGGGCCCGGCTCCACAGCGCCGCCCTGCAGGAGAAACTGCAGAGTGTGACCGAGGCGGCCATCAGCGGGGAGGAGAGGGCGACTGTAACAGGGCAGGAGCTGAAGGAGGAGGAGCAGAGAGAAAAAGTGAGCACAGCTAGAATCACATCTCTGACGCAATCTGGCCATCACAACTCTGGATTCCTTGACGAGATTGCTTGGGTGATGTTACGCGCTGGGACTGATACAGATTAGAGTGTGCTTATGTGGGTGATACTATGGTGTTTTGCATTATTTGGGCAGCAGTGTAGCATAGTGGTTGAGGAGAAGGACTCATAACTGAAAGGTTGCCAGTTTGATTCCCCTGCTGGGGCACTGCTGCTGTACCCTTGGGCAAGGTACTTATCCCACAGTTGCTTCAGTAAATATCCAGCTGTAAAAACGTAACCGATGTAAGTCGCTCTGGATAAGAGCATCTGCTAAATGCCAGTAATGTAATGTAATGTTATAGGAGATGGAAGGTCAGCGCGTGCAGCTCCGCGAGGCTCTGTCTGTGAAAGCACAGGAGCTGCAGGCCCTGAAATCCAGGGAAAACAGCCTGCTGGCCAACATCTCCGCCGGGCAGACTGCCGTCACCAGCCTGAACAAACGGCGGAGTGATGTGGAGTGGGACCACCGCAGACACCTGCAGCTGGTCTACGATCAGGCGAGTGAGACCGGGAATCTGCCTGGACCTGACCGTAGAGATTCACTGCAGCGGTTACCTCCAGAACCAGGTCTCAGCGGGTCATAGCCAACAAAGCCAGTCCAGGGTTGTGAATGATCGCTGCGGTCAAACCATAGAAACACATCATGAGCTGGGAGACTGTCTGCTGGAAGGGGCAGCGTACGATGGACCTGGCGCTGACCGCTGCATCCGTTTGAAACAGGACATGGAGCTCGTGAGGCTGGAGGGGGAGTATTCCCGCCTCAGTGAGGAAGAGGAGGCAGAGGAGAGGAAGCTCCTGAGGAAGAAAGCTTCTGAGCTGACAGAGGCCCTGGAGGAGAAGAATAAGACCTCCCGCATGCTACGCCAGCAGCAGAAAAAGCTGGAGGTACCAAACACATGATACAGCTATCCAACAGCACCCTGCCTACTCACTAACACACTGTAACCATATATCCCCTATAGCAGCCAAGCTTCCCATTAGCACACTAGCTACACACTATAGCACTCAAACCTACCCAAAAACACACTCCGCTAAAGCGCATCTGTAAACATGATTACAAATGATCACTAAAGGATAAGTAATCCTTTCCTTTCATCCCATTTCCTCTGTAATAAAGCGAGGTAACACATTGCTCTGTGCTGACTCAGGACAATACGACAGCAGGATGGATGAGGCTAGCACAGGTGTGTGTTACCATAGAGGTGCTCTAAAACATTTTCCTGCTCTCAGATGGAGCTGCGCTGTGTGCAGAGGGATGCTGGGAAGGTGGAGGAGCAGCGCAGAGACGCAGCCTCTGAGGTGGAGGAGCTGAAGCTCCTCATCAGCGCCTCCCACAGGGAGCTGAAGAAGCTCTGCCTCAAAAAGCAGGTGAGGACTCAGGTGGCCAAACTCAGGGAAAGTCTCTGGACGAACCAAATGCTTGTAAATCAGCCTCGTAAGGCCCACTGATCTGACGCATGCGCGGTCAGACCAAATGCTTTCCCTGGGGGTCTTTTTCATATGCCATACCAATACATTTACCCCAGAGTATGAAAGTGAACCGTGTTGAGTGAAAGTGGGTCTGGTGGCAGGACACCATGGTGGAGCAGAACCTCCTGAAACTGGATGTGAAGCACGTGAGGGACCGGCTTCAGAGCGAGGCGGACCGGCTCATCTCCATGGAGACAAAGAAGGTGCAGCTGGAGACCGCCACGAGGGAGAAGGAGGCGGAGCACGCCCTCCAGAGAGACACGCTGCAAGCACAGACGAAACTCGCCTCCCAGGAGTGTCAGAGACTCAGGTAAACCTGCTCAGCGACGAATAACCACTGGAACATTTTATGGGCAAGATGCCAGATGCCACATTTACAAAGCTTAAATGCTGGCAAATTTGCTGCATTTTAAAGACACGTTCGGTTTAAAGGATGCGCTTGTTTTCCCCCCTCTGCGATCACTAATCAGGGCTGAGCTGAGTAAGATGCTCTGCAGAGCTGAAACCCAGAGGAAGAAATACGAGACGATAGCAGCCTCCCCCATCACCGTGCAGGGAGAGGAGGTAACACTGGAAGATCACATGGCCAAGGTGAGTGCCTTACAAAAATGCCACACCTGTTCAACTGTTAAAACGGGTGACACACTGCTGGATGTGTGAAGTGATGTGGACGGCTGTTCATCTCGGGAAACATCGCTGGATGTGTGAAATGATGTGGACGGCTGTTCCTCTCTGGGTAGATGGCTGGATGTGTGAAATGATGTGGACGGCTGCTCCTCTCTGGATAGATGGCTGGATGTGTGAAGTGATGTGGATGGCTGTTCATCTCGGGAAACATCGCTGGATGTGTGAAATGATGTGGGCGGCCGTTCCTCTCCGGGTAGATGGCTGGATGTGTGAAATGATGTGGACGGCCGTTCCTCTCCGGGTAGATGGCTGGATGTGTGAAATGATGTGGACGGCCGTTCCTCTCCGGGTAGATGGCTGGATGTGTGAAATGATGTGGACGGCCGTTCCTCTCCGGGTAGATGGCTGGATGTGTGAAATGATGTGGACGGCCGCTCCTCTCCGGGTAGATGGCTGGATGTGTGAAATGATGTGGACGGCCGCTCCTCTCCGGGTAGATGGCTGGATGTGTGAAATGATGTGGACGGCCGTTCCTCTCCGGGTAGATGGCTGGAGCGAGAGAACAGCTGGAGCGCAGCCTGGAGGAGTGGGGACGGAGGGTGTGCAGGAAGCAGGAGGAGGTGCAGGCACTGCAGAACACCCTGCGCGTCACCAGGAGCCGACACGGAGGGAGCCGCAGAGCTCCCCACAACACCCCCGAGCCCAGTACGTCTCACACCCTCACTTCAGGACTCACCCAGCTTCCTGTGCCCATCACTCAGCTTCCTATACATATCATCCAGCTTCCTGTATCTATCACCCAGCTTCCTGTTCCCATCACTCAACTTCCTGTGCCCATCACCCAGCTTCCTGTACCCATCACCCAACATTCCTCACATTTTAAACAGCATTTCAAATTTCTCTGCTTTAAACCCTCCTTCTAACTGTTCTTTAGTGGTTACCTTCTAATATGACATTAGACTAGCTCTAAACTGGCTGCTGTTGATTCTGCAGCACATGTCCTAGAAGTAAAATGGGGCGGTGCTTATGAACTGGCCACTGGCCGAATGCCTTTCTCTGCAGCTGATGATTCTGAGAAACGCAGACTGGAGCAGCAGAGGAAGATGATGGAGGAGAAATGCAGCTCCAAGAGGATGAAGATCTGTGAGCTGCAACGGGACATTAAGGTATGTCCGTTTCACCAAGCTTCCCCTATGAGTAACTGAATGTGAAATCTTTGAATGGGAACAGTTAAGCAGAGCTCTTAAACATTAAAGTGGTCAAATGAGTTGAGATGGTGTTGAACGATGGAACCATTTTAGAAAAATATAAAAAGAAGACTGGATAAGGTATCTAGGATTGCTCAATGAAAAAGTATTCAGCTGGACATACCACACATTATTGGACCCGCTTCAGCGGGCGATTAATGTGTCAGCTTAAAAAAAAGTATATTAATTTGAGACAGTAGGAAATGCATGTCTCCATCAATAAGTAGTGCCATCTTTTTGACAGCACTTTGAAGGGCTTACTCGTCTATTATAACCAACAGTGTATTGTGATTTCTGTCTAGCGCATGAATGTCACTCTGGATAAGTCACTGCGGGAGGAAACCAGAGAGAAAAAAGAGAGGGAGAAAACCCAGACGAGAATCCAGCTGCTCAACAAACACATCAGAGACCAGAATGGACAGCTGGACAAAGTCAGAGACAAGGTTTGCCTCATGTACATTACATTCCAGCACAAAAGAATAGAAGTTTAGTGTTATACCAGGCTAACAGCTCTCCCAGACCAGTGCAGGTATACACACTATTCAAGCAATACCACAAGTTAATTTGTGAAAAATCTGAAACTAGAAAGCCTAGAAAACTCTGGGAAGTCATTAAGTGCATACACTACCATACCGCTATATGTCAATGTCACTAAATCACAGTAACCTTAATGCACAGTGATACAACAAGTCAATACATTTACATTTATTCATTTGGCAGACGCTTTTTATCCAAAGCGACTTACATAGGTTACAGTTCTTTACAATGTTATCCATTTATACAGCCCAGGTAATTGTGGGTTAAGTACCTTGCCCAAGGGTACAGCAGCAGTGTCCCAGCGGGGATCGAACCGGCTACCTTTTGGTTATAAGTCCTGCTCCTTAATCGTTGTGCTACACTGCCACTAAGCAGCACGTCATTTAAGAGGTGCTCTGTTCAAGAGCAATACACAGTAAAGATAAATGTGTGTGCACACACGTGTAGTTCCTCTTCAACTTATTATATGAGGCAAATTAGAAAGCGGATGACATTCACCGATGACTGACCTTATTGCAGTGCAAAAAACTGACCAGGGAGATTCGATCAGCACGGCAGACCCAGGAGAAAACAGAGGAGGAGAAAGAGATTGAGGCCCAGGAGCTGCAGGACCTCGGTGACGAGGTGGACGTGATGCTGCTGGTGGCCATGGAGCAGCAGCCAGGCTTGAGGATGGCGCTGGAGGCCTGCTTCCTGGAGGTGACCTTCAGCTAAATGAATTTCAGGAATGCTACAAGCCCCAGAATGAAATTTATTCCCAGCTTTGAACCATCTGATGATGCATTTAGCACTGTTGACATGTATCAGAGGCATAAACCACAGCCAGTAGTGGAACTGGGCCAGCAATTGTTTAAAAAAAGGAATCCCACTGATTGCCCAACTCTAAGTGTGTGGCTGGATTTACAGTACACAGAGCGAATGAGTGAAAATGCTGTCTCTTTCTTCCGCAGAAAAACCTCGCCCTGCCGGTCTTCCCACCAGCCAGCCAGCTGATTGGAGGGGCTGCTACAGGGAGCAGGTCTACTTCCTCTAACAGGTGAGCAGCGGAAACTCAGCAAGGCCCCACGCCCACGTTAGCGGCTCATACTCTCCAGCTCACCTAAATCAGCTCAAAGATATACAGTCAGAGGCCTCTTAGAGGAGTATTCTTCCTAGACCAATTCAAAGATACACAGCATTCTTCCTATATCAGCTCAAAGATACACAGTTAGAGGCCTTTTGGGACAGCATTCTTCCTATATCAGCTCAGGCACACAGTCTGAGACCTCGTTAGGCCCCTTGGTACTGTGGCACATGGCTGGTGTCTGTGTGTTAGGAGCAGCAGCAGGGCCTCCCCCCTTCGGCCGAGCCCCTCCCCCAGCAGCAGCGGCACCGGCGGTCCTGGGACCTTTACCCTGCTCCTGCCCCCAGCCCACGTACCGGAGGACCTCAGCCAATCGGAGGACCGGGAGACCCCACTGGCAGTGGTCAGGGCCGCTCTCTGTGCCACCCTCCCAAAGGACTCTGGCCAAGGCACCTCCCCACACAGCAGCAACAACAGCAGCGGCAGCAGCTCCCCTGCCCCACGGTGTCCCCCAAACAGCCCAGTGAACCCCGAGTGACGAGGGCCCCACAGCATTAACCCTGGGACTCTGATGTGTCTCTCATGATAAGCTTAACATTATTTCTTCAACAATAAAAAGACATGAAAAATATTTATAATTTTTTAAAAACAAATGCTGTTGCATTTACTGTCATATCCTGCACACTGCACTGAATTTATCCAGGGAAATCAGGTCTCCATAAAGTGGCCCACCACATTGTTTTCCCATGGTGAGATTCCACACAGACAGCAGCAGAACAGTGCAGTGTTGTGCTAAGAGGCTGCATAACTGAGAGCACAGTATTTTAGCTGAACAGCTTTACTGTTTCAGATGATACTAAAACTGCAAAACATTTCCCTAGATATATGGATGAAGGGGTAAAACCACAATGATGGATAGTGTCACATCACTGGAGCATATGTGTACAGAAAGTGCTCGATGGTGCCTATGGAGTTGGGCTGCAGGGAGATGCAAGTTAACACTTCATTAGATAAAGCTTTCAGTTCAAACTCTGTTCTTTGCGTGTGTGTAAAGAAACTGCGGCTGTATGTTTCAGTGTTTATCGTTCAGTCAGAACGAGCAGCCTACACCGAGGAGGCATTAAATGTTTTGAAAGGCTGGAATCCGGACTGGAAACCAAATTTCTGGATGAGAGATTACACTGATGCTGAGTGTAATGCACTCCAGAATGCACTTCCAAATCCTACAAAACAAAGTTTTCAAATACAGTTACCTAAAAAAAAAAAGTTACCAACACAATAGGCGAGACTGTGGACTGTGGTAATTAAAATAATCCACAAAACCACTGTAGTTTACTGAACTGTTCAACAGTGATTCAGGTCAGTAGAGGGCGTTTCACGCTGTACTCTTTGGAGTCGTACGGAACCATTGTACTGAGAACAGTTCGGGGCTCATAGTCAGCATGGTCAAAGAATCTTTCGAGTCTGAAGGAACCATTGTACTGAGAACTTGTCAACAGTTCATCAGGTCATTCAGTACTCAGTACACAGCGGGGGCGTTTCGAGTCTTCCAGAGTCAGTCACATGCTCTAGTCACCATGGTCAGCATAGTCACTGAGCCGCTGTGCCGAGATGGCCAGTGGGCGGTGCTTCGAGTGTTTTAGCATTTCAGCCATTGGCTAGTTGTCGTCACGAGCCAGAGCCGCTGAGAGATAGTGCTGATACAGTTTTGTGATAGGCTGCTTCATGGACTGTTACGCCAGCTAATCAGCGCGCATGTTCGCAAAGAGTACACTCAAAGATTCATTCAAAAAGATTCGTTCGCTCACGTACTGCACATCACTACTTCCCTGGTTCCCCCCAGCTGTGTACGGAAGTCTTGAGTCAGCGTCTAGCTATTTATTTTCTTCATTTAACTCTTTCAGGAACAACTCGACTAATACTACTGTCAAATCTACAAGGACTCCACTCCTAGCTGCTTTTGATCGAGGCTGGGAACCGGTCCGTTTTTATAAACTCGGAGGCTACAATGGCGAGCGGCGTTAACCTGAATTTTCGTTCACAGCTTCGTTCTATCCTGGACATCCTGGCAATAACGGCTGTGAACGAAATCTGTAAACTGGTGGACGACCGATTTGCGATTTTAAATGTTGAAATGTCTCGAAGTCAGAAAGAGAACGAAGCTCTTCAGTGCAGACTGCACGCGATGGAGCTTCATCTCGCGCGGGATTGCATGCAGGGAGCGCGAGAGCAGTATCGACTTCAGAGGGGTGAGAAGAATATGTAACATAAACATAAATCTCATTGTTGGTTATGAGTTTAACTTTGTTGTATGTCTAAAGTGCCAGGCTTACATTTTCTTCGTCATAATTTCAGATGAGAGCCCGTATAAGATCCCCAAGAGACCCTATGGTATGCAGCTGGATGCCAGTCAGGCATCTGGGCGCGAGGAAAACGATGTGGCGCAGCTGGCAGACCTGCAGGACCAGGTCAATTTTCATTAGTGACCAAATCATCATCATTATTAAGATGATGTGCAAAGCTTTGCACATAAACTTTAAAATTACCATGTCTGTTAACCACAGCCTTTTTCAAAATGAATTAGAAACTGACTGTATTTGGCTCACCACGTGAAAATTTTATGAGCCAACTTTTTTAATATGACAGGATCATAACAGAATCGGTCCTGTTTCACACATAATGGCCCACATGTAAAGCACTGGTATTATTTCTTGGTAAGTTTTAGAGGTTGTGTGTTTCCGAAACATCTACCTGGTCAGATTGATCACTTCATTTGTCTGTTACAGAGTGCAGACATGGGGGAGGGAAGGACTGAATCACTTCTTATAAAGGAGGAGAGGCTGGAAGAGGACAGTGACCCACAGGGAGAGATGAAGATCAGGGTGGAGAGTAAGTAAAGAAAGTTACAAATCTATAAATAAAGTTGTCACAGGGGTACAGCTTACCCCTGAATAGCTCTGGTTGTTACTCTAATTTGGCTGCATTTAGAAATATCATTTCCACAGATGCATAAGCAAGGTGGATATTCTTTAATGCATGTATGTCATTATAAGCATGCGCATATGGTTTAACACATCACACAAAGGTGTTGATGCTATGAAAAATATTTTTTTCATTTCCACAGATGCAGAAGCAAGGTATAACTTAATAATGCATGCATAGCTTCACATGTGTGGCATGAACACCCTACACAGCAGTTCTACACAACTGTGATGTGACGCAACATGTTCATTTCTCCTGTGGTAAAAGTGTCAGTCTGACGTGTGTGTCCATCTGTTCCTTGGGAAGATGCACAGCCATGTGAGAACAAGGCATTATTATTCATGGTGGTCGTGTTGCTTCACACTTTCTGTGCGCCCTGGATGATTAATGGGACGGTTTCTGTTCACACAGCTAATGTTCATGCTGATTCCCATCTTCCCCCTCAGGAGCTGTGGAGTTGAGGGCAGGTGGTGGGGAAAGAACTCCCATTCAGGACACACAGAATAAAGCAGCACAACACACAGAGGAGCTCACTGAGCAGCACAGGACCAGACACAGTGCTTGGGAGGTCAGTGGATTGGAAACTGTCCTTAAGACAGAGCCAGAGAATGAGAATGTCAAGACGGTTCAACACACAGGATCTGAACACAGCACAGGAAGACTCAACAGTTCCTGCCCTGAGCACATAAAGTGTGAGAGAACTAGCCAACTGAGGACTTTTTTTACACAGGGGGGTGGTGAAACTGAGGCTGATGATCCGTCGTGTTCTTACGGTACAGAGACAAACTCTGAGAGCCTGTCAGTTACTGAGGGCAGTCTGATTGCTAGCTCGTATGAAAAGCACGCCACTCGTTCAGGCCCCCTTATGGGCCATCAGAGAGACGACACAGGAGACAAACCGTTCAGATGCACGCTGTGCCAACAGCAGTTTGCCCGCCAAGGTAGTCTCACAAGACATTACAGAGTGCACACGGGAGAGAAACCATACGGATGCACTCTCTGTGGAAAGTGCTTTGCCGATTCAAGTAATTTTAGGAAACATCAGAGGGTTCACACGGGAGAGAAACCATTCAAGTGTGTGCTCTGCGGGAGAGCGTTTTCCTCAATACAGAACCTGAGAATGCACAAGCAGAGATGCCATCCAACTGAAAGATGAGTTTCCTAAGTTTTGTTAAGGGAAAATAAAACATTATCAGTGGATCTGCAGTGCCTCATCAGTAAAGACATGAGGAAGTCATGCTTACTGTCCGTTGCTCCTCTTTAGACCATGCCGCTGAAAGTGATTTTTTTGCAGTTATACCCCTCTTTTTACCCACAATGCCTTGTCTCACCATGACACTACTGGGTCGGATGGATTCCAATCCCGCGATGCACACATACACCAACAGTATACGTGAAAGCCACAAGCACTACTCACACGGTCTTTTGAATTTACAGAGTGCTATTTATCATTAAGTGAAATACAGACACGCCAAGTGACCACTACCAGGCCGTTGCAAATGAAATATGACATTTTGGTAAATGTAGGATTATGGCAAGTATTATTGTTGAAGATTGTATCAAGGAAAGTGTTATTGGACTGTACTGGAAGTTTTCATAAAACGTCACTGGTCTCAAATAAAAATATTTTTTCATGAGCCAGACTGTTGAGCTGTTTGATTCAGATGGCTGTGCACCTAGCATCTGCTCACTGTACTGTGCAGATCTGGAGACATAAGCCCCTTTCCCTCACTAAGGCTCACTCCCTGCAGTTTTCTCCCAAGAGTCTGCATATCTGTCTAATTTTCTTGATAGTTGGCCTTACCCAGATTGACTTCCACTGAAAATGTTTTGCACAAATAATCTCCACAGTCTGAATTATGATGGTGCGTTTCCCACACATATGCAGAGATCAGCATGTACAGGCAGTGCTGGGGTTTTGCAGAATCAAATTAGTTTTAAAGACAATAAGTACAAGCCAAATGTCCTGCTCACCTTCACATCAGTATGAAACCAATAGTGTTTAAACACAGCCTAGTTCAAGTTTCCATCTTTGATTGTCAGGTGATGTTTAGATGTGTATGGAGACTTGCATGTAAAGGGCACCAAGAATGTTATTGCATGTTGCACCCTCATTTTTTCTTAGGGGATAAAGCTTGTCACAAATGTGCATAGCTTTCTGCAGTAAGGTAAATAGGTGCACTGAACACTCCTTGTCCCATAACTCCCCCCCCCCCCCCCCCCCCCCAAGTTATTTGCCCTTAATCTGCCTCCAGTGTTTAAACTCTTTGCACAATGTCAAATTCAGTGTTTCCTCACCAGACCAAATTAGATTGAGAGTCTGAATGGAAAATGATCACCAGCACCAGGCAAAACACGGAGTATTGCTTGCATGTCCACCTCCCAGCTGTTTCAGTTTTTACCCAGCTAGTGGTGCATTACTCACGGTGTGCCACATTAAATTATCGCCAGGAGATTTAAAACTGTAGCTAAGAAGCAAGCTGTCACCAGATGTGCGTTTTGTGTGTTACAAGGCTGATAACCTGGAATCCTGTCAGACTGACCACTTTGTCCATCTGTTATAGTCAGCAAGTATGGAGCAGGAAAGGGCTGAATCATGTCTTATCAAGGAAGAGACACCAGAGGGAGATCTTAGGAAGAATGACCCAGAGGGACAGCAGACCAACAGAGAGGACAGTAAGTATACATAGATGACCTGCCTGGAATATTGTGGAATGAATCTAGCAGAACATGCATTACATTTAAATATCATTTTCACAGATGCAGAAGCAAGATGGGCGTTCTCTAATGCAGGTATTTCATTATAAGCATGCATGTAGGGAATAAGAATGATCTTTTAAAACATCACAAAAAGGTGTTGATGCTATAAAAATATGTTTATCATTGTGGTCTCAATTTATTGTGAGTGTTTAACTTCATAAAGCATGCATAGCTTCACATGTGTGGCATGAACACCCTACACAGCATTTATAATGACAGTGGTGCTTTGTGGCAGTTGACATTGCATGACATACCACGTTTTTTGCATGCATGGATTAATCACTATTAACTGTTACGAAGCCCTGCATTTGTTTATGAATGCTTTATGAAGTATGGTTGTTGTGCTAGTGGAGGTAAGCAATACACAAGCATACAGATATGTATGGTTTATGAAGGCCTTAAGAAGTCATTTTTGTTTTGTTTTATATTGCCCTGTTAGCCTTACCTTTTTTTCTCTTTTCATTGAACTCGAAACGATTAAGAGCAAGTTTGAATTTGACGCAACAATTGCATCCAAGGGCTATGTTAACACAAAAGTTTGTTATGTTTAATCTGTGAGTGTTGTAGATTAATAGCAAAAAATGTTTCAGCTGTGAGTAAAAAGCAGTGTTTTTTCTGCTGCTGGAGAAGCCGGGTGAACATGCTAAATATAAATACTGCTGCTAATAGTGCACTGTCAGAACTCAGGCAGGGACTCAAGCACAGACAGAGAAAACCGGGCACACGGGTTTATTAAGTCCAGAGGGCAATCCAGAAACGGAGTCAAGGCAGGCAGAGTCAAAAAACCAGAGCAGACACGGCGACCAAAACCACAGGGCAGGAACGAGGAGCGAAGTCGGGAAAACGGGCAAGAAAACAGAACCGGCAGGCAGACACGATGAAAAGACAAACGGCGAGTAACGACACAGCGAACCGGGACGAACCAGCAACGAGACAAGACACAAGCAGGACTTAAATAGGGCAAGGCTGATGAGAAGACGGGATGCAGGTGAAGACAGGCAATCAGGTGGGCGGTGACAGGGCGGAGAGCAGGGCAGGGCTGGAACACAAGCAAAAACAAAAGCACATGTGACTCCGGTAACTTCTCAGGTCTTCCATTTCGTCTCGTTTTTTTTTTTCTGTTTTTGTGATTCCTTTTTGAAATAGAGCTCTGAACGATCTAAATGTAAAGGGCAAAATACCAAATAAACGTTAAGTGAAAGTGTCCTTTTCTATTGCACAAATGTGACTTGGATGTGTTTTGGAATGTACCTACCAATTTATTGAACCTGAAGTGTTTCACTAGTGAAGAAAAATATTTGTACCTTTATTCAAGCGATGAACAACGTAAAACTGTGTCTCAGCATAATATCGTAACATTTCACGGCACTTCTCACAGGCGTAAAAAATAGATATTTTGGATGAATGCAAGAATTTAATATAAAATGAATCCGCAAAAGTATGGTTATGTCTCCCAGAGAGATCGATGAAGTTGCGTTTTCTTTCGAGTATTTACCCTATGAAGTACGTCGCCTTTTTGTCTCCGATGTGGTCTCAAACGTTTAGTATAGGATAAGCAATGGTTCCTAGGTAGCAGCGAGAACATTTGGTCGTTACACCGGAAGTAAACAATACAGAAGCGTAGGTGTGATAAAGTCAAAACACCAGCAAATCATCTGTAGTGAACTTGCGAGATAGCGTTATCAATCCACACTCGTAGGTCCTTGTAAAAAAATTGTGAAACAACTAGCCACAATGTCGGATTGTGTTACTTTTCATACGCAGCTAGCCTACATATTAGATGTACTAGCAAATAAGGCTCTGGAAGAAATTTGCAAGGTCGTGGACGATGGCTATGCGTTATTGCGCTTTGAAGTGTCTCGGCACCAGCATGAGAACGAAGCGCTGAAGAAGAGGCTGCAGGTGCTGGAGCTGAAGGCGGCGCGACCGTGTGCAGAAACAAGCCGGTCGCGCCAGAGCCTCGCTGAAGTTCCACTGCGCCAGTCGTCGGGGGAAATAGCAGAAAGCAAGTTTTTGCAAACTAACTTTGCGTGTATGGACAGCCACCGTTAGTTTATAATTTTGGCCTGTATCCCTTGGGAAATGTTTATGAAAACTTGACATCATCAGTATCGTAGTCATCACATTTAAAGTATTAAGAAATTGTGTCATTTATTGATAGCCGTATCGTTTTTTTTCCCTTCCGCTTGCACTAGGTTCAGAAATAGCGTTTCAGCAACACTCAGTCACCGCTCAGGTGCGAGAGGGAGTCACCCTGGCGGCAGCGGGTGGAGACATTCCAGCGAAGGCCGTGGTCACTAAGGACGAGGTCGTGTCGTGCGGCTTGAGCTGTCGCGCTGTTTTCCATCTTTGCCATTGACACAAATGAGAGATCTGATTTTAGTCAAAGTTTTAACCGTTCTTTCTCTTAAAGGAAGATAGACCTGAGCTGCTCATTATCAAGGAGGAGAGACCTGAGGATGAACAGGATGCCAGTGACCCGAAGGAACGCGTAAAGTTCAGCGCGGAGAGTATGTTGTACACGACTTGGACAGGCATTTTAATAATATTCTGTTATAACAATTATACTAAAATACTGCAGTAATGTGATTGAAGACAACGTTTCTAAAATCAAAAAGAAAAAGGAAATGTGTTTAGTAGTATTTTAGTAAATACTACTAAATTTGAATTTGTTATTTTGAATTTATGTTTGAATGTTTAGAACTTGTAGGGAGATATCAATAATTGTACACGCATGTAAATTGTAAGGAAGGTACAAGGACTGATTTATATAAACAGAAAGACAAATTAATAGAAAAATCAGTCTTATACAAGAGAAACAAGCTCTATGTACAAGGTTATATCGAGGACAATTTTTAGCCTTATATTAGCTATAGCACCGCAATGATCCTTGAGACGTTAAGTTTATCACTTAAAAGCACAGAGTTAATAACTTATAACTGTTCTCACCTTCTCCCTCAGGAGCTGTGGAGTTGAGGGCAGGTGGTGGGGAAAGAACTCCCATTCAGGACACACAGAATAAAGCAGCACAACACACAGAGGAGCTCACTGAGCAGCACAGGACCAGACACAGTGCTTGGGAGGTCAGTGGATTGGAGAACGTCCTCAAAGCAGAACCAGAGAGTGAGAGTGGAAACCAACCACTTTCTGAACACAGAGCAGGACGACTGAGCAGTCTGGACTCTGACTGTGTCATGTATGAGAGCCTCAGTCATTTGGGGACTTATGTTACCCAAAGGAGTCCATATGGAGAGACTGAGGATCCATCTTGCTCGTATGGCACAGAAATGGACTCGGAGGCCCTGTTAGTTCAGTTTGCTGATGGCCCAGACATGAATGGATGTGCTCCCTGTGATGTTAGCTTCACCACCTCAGACAGCATTCAGACCCAATGCAGAGATGGCCTGGGAAAGAAAATGAACATTTGTGAATATTGTGGGAGAGGCTTCGCGCGTAGAAACGCCCTCGAAATACATCAGAGAGTTCACACCGGAGAGAAGCCGTTCACCTGTCTCCAGTGCGGGAAGCAGTTTGCTCATTCCGGTAATCTGAAGGTGCACCAGAGCGTTCACACAGGGGAGAGACGATTCAGCTGCACCCTGTGCGGAAAGAGCTTCATTTCTTCGAGTCACCTTAAGAGACACTGGAATGTCCACACGCGAGAGAGACCCTTCAGCTGCGCGCAGTGCGGGAAAAGGTTCTCAGATTCATGCAGTTGCAAAAGGCACCAGGTTGTTCACACCGTGCAGAAGTCACTGATCTGCACACAGTGTGGGAAGAGATTTGCTTCACCGGGTCTCCTGAAGAGGCATCGCCTGAGAGCTCACGCTTCGAATAACTTTGCAGACATCCAGCATGGAGCCACTGAAGGTCCATGGCAGCAAAAAAATAATTTTCACATGTGATCAATAGAAGCCCAGGGTGCCAATTAGTGATCTGTCGTGGGCTTGCGTGTCGAGTCCTGAAAACTGAACAGGGGACTCCTGTATTCAGCTCCCCCACGGTCATGTTTTAGCTGCACTGAATACGTGAAGGAGTGGGAACCAAAGAAGTTATGAAGTATTTAGCCTAATTGTGTCATTTACAGTTGTTTGGTCTGAGGCATCTTGGAGCTGAAGTATGTTAGTTATTGATGTCTGCTAGTGTAAATATGTTTTGTGTGTCCTACTTCATATATTTTAATATTTCAGTGACAAATACATGGGAATCTGCATTTGTAATTCCCAATGTTTCTTCTCCCTTCTTTCATCCAGCATAGAGTGCTATTTTTGCTGAATGGAGGGCTGTTTTTAGTCCAAGACTGGCATGTAATTTAGATTCATTACAAACAGAAGTGGTTTATTTATTCAAGATACGTGAACCAGACCCTGCTACCTAGATAATCAGCTAAAGTAAATGTGGAACAGCAATTGTTCCAGTTTTAAAGGATAAACACAGAGACTTGTACTCGATTCACCGTGGCCAATATACCCATGTAAATTTCCTGTGGAAACCTGAAGGAATTTTGACTTGCAAAATATGCCAACAGCAACAGCAGTTTGAAATCAAGTATATCTGATTTATGAGAAAGTAATGCAAATCACAGTGTAGGCCCAGGTGCAGCAAGGCACAGCAAGTCCAAAGACATGTTACACATGTGTTTATATTTTGCACGACCATGCCTGATGGACCTATCATAGTGCACGATAGGAGATGTCAAAGACGGTTATGAATATTAACTCAACATGTAAGCAGGGAAGCAAACTGCATGGGCCACATTCCTGTCACCCTCCTCTCCATGGCCTCCAGGCAAGGACTGGCTCAGTTTCTAATCTCTGTAACCCCACTGGATGAATGCCACCCACCACCGCCAGGACAGCAGAGGAACTGGCCATCTTTTTTCTTCATGTTTTCACTGTGCCTGGATTCCTCTAAGTAGGAACTTAAACTACACAGCTGGACTGAGGGTGCACTGTTGAATGAGCCTGTTTCTGCAGCTTCACTCATCTGGGTATTACTGTATTATTGACTTCTTTTTTATCACAGATGTTAGTGAAGTTACAGTATAACACTGTCTGCGATTTGTATTTTGTGATGTACTGTCTGCTTTTATGTACAAACACTCTGCATATTGTTTGTGTTGTATGAAGCAGCTCTGACACCTTTACTGGTGGCGTTAAGAAAATGATGCAAAGTTTAAAGGGAGAGGCGCTCATGTTAGATTGCGAGTTTGGGTGGGGTGATGAGCTTATCCATCCATCCATCCATCCGAGATCCCTTGATTGACACTTCAGACCCCCCGAAAGCCTCAACAGCAAAATTTTGGGAGGTCTCTGGAAAAATCTTTAAAAAATGTTTAAGATGGGAAGCATCATGCCGATCTCTTACTAATTACCATGGTGATGTTAACCGCGGGGAGCGCTCTCTCAGATCAGTTCATAATGCTTTTATGACGCACCCAGGGTTCCTCACGACGACCTTTTAATGGGACCTTGAACATGAGCAGCTCAAAGATGTAGCGGATCATCTCTCCATAGATCAATAGTCTAACATTTATTCTACAAATCCTCCTTCAGTTTAGGGTGACTGGCCATAGAAGGACTCCTGTTAAGACTTAACATTACAATATTAACACCAGGCCATGTCACTCTGGATCAATATTGATGTGTCCTGAATTCTTTACCAGTCATCTGCGTTTCTGTAAAGTCATTACATGCAGTGGAGATACACTGTAAAAAAAACATGTTTAAACTCCAGTAAATATAAAGGAGTTGAAAGTCATGAGAAGGAAGGACATGAAAAATGCACTGAATGGTTCCTTCATTGAGCCAACTCAGCGATATAAAACCGAAAACACCATTTTGACGGTTTGACGATTTGACAGCTTATGTGGGAGTGGTACAATCCAGCAGCCCTGAGACCGTGAGCAGTGATACGCTGTACACAAAGCAGTGTGTTTAAACGGCCAGCGAGGTGCAAAGAACAGGGAGGGCCAAAGCCACCGACGACCAGTAACGTGCGGTGAGGTCCATGGATGGTGAGGCAGTGTATTATTATAAGCATGTAGTCAATTAACGCAGCAGATTTATCAAAAGTTTACAAAAGAATAACATAGCTTGACTACAACCACACAGCCAGTCCTTCTTTTGGTACCATTCCGTATTAAATGTTCGTATAATCTTCTGCCCCTTTCTTTGAGTTAAAGCTTTCAGTTCAAGTGTTGGCCTTCCATTAGAAGTGACATTTTTTTCTCTTCAAATGTCAGCGTTGTAAATCGTTTAAGGTAAGTGATGGAATCCGTATTGAGCGTGACAAGCGAAACTACAGACTGTTTGCTTACAGTTAGCGCACTTTATGATCAAACAGCAGGGGACGTCATTGTATGGCAAGTGGGATGCACCTAAACTGTCAATATAAAAAAAGACCTGAGAAGCAGCATAGGACAGTGCCTCGAGGTTGATCATTGAAGACACTGTAAGACGACAGTACGCATGCACAAAACTACGTAACCGTTTGCTGTTATTCTCAAGGTGGACAGAGGCACAAGGAGACTCTGCCTCAGCCTGAGCCAGAATTACACTAGAAGCAAGTTCTTCTGATGCCAGGGCATGCAGTATACACATTTTTATTTTCATTTTTACGACATTTAAACACATTAAAGTTCAGGTTATATATATATGATAAAATAAAATAAAATACTAGCTATGGTAAAGTGAGGCACTGCCTACCCTGACCGCACGTCACTGCCGACGACAGACCTAAAAGTATCTTAGGCGGGGAGGTGGGTGGGCGACTCCCCAGTGGCTCAGCTGGCAAAAGCACCAGCACCGCGTGCAGACCGAGCGCCACGACCCAGGATCGAACCCGACCCGCCGCCAGCCGACAGCGACCGGGAGCCCACAGGCGGAGCACAGCGGACTCGCTCCGCCGGGGATGGGGCAGGTCGCGTAGGCAAGCCCATCAGCAACAGCGATCCCTGCTGGTCGATCGGGTGTCTGTGGTACACGCAACCAAAGCTGCACACGAAATGCCCTCCTCCTGCTCGTCTCTGCGCTAGCTTAGCTTGTGGACCGCAGTCAGGGCCGTGGGAAGTACTAGTAGCGAGTAGTAATTCATGTACTTTTAATACGTTTAATTTTTTGCAGGAAAAAATTATTTAATTTTAAATTATTTTAAATAATTCTCCTTCATGGCGACAGAGAATCCTTTACTGAAAGGGGCAAAGACTGTGTTTCAGACTGTTAGGCAATGTGTCATTATTATCACAACGATCACCCGAAATGCAATGCCTGTTCATAAATGCCTGTTCATAAATGCCTGCTCATAAATGCTCTGTGCCATTTACCATTATTGACCCATAAACCGTATCCATTAAAAGAGCCTTTTCATGTGACGTTCCCAATGTAGAAGTGGAATATAGAAGTCCATGCACATCGGAGTCTAAGTATCGCGATGGAAGGAATATGGAAATTGCCTCTGACAATATCCTGCCTGATTAATGGGATACTATGTTTATTTAGTGACAGCATGCATTACTGAAATGCACAAATGATCTCATAATGATGAACTGTGTTGCGCATTATAATAGCTTATTATTGTTTTCCCCAGGGAATGTGTTAAAATTGTACATTTATGAAATGGTGCGCCAGAATTATGAGCAATTACACTACAAAAGTCGAATATATGAAGGTGCAAATAACGGGATCTTAGAAAGATTTGTCTGAGAAAGACCGCTACTGTATCCACGAGGACCAATTCTGCGCGAGATCCGCATTAGTTCTCTTGACTGCAATGCACAGGGCTGAGAGACCGCGCCGCGGCCGCAGACGGCGCTCGCAGACGGGTGCCGAGCGCCGCTTCCTCGCCGATCCGGAAGTTAATACTGCACCTTCGTTCATAGTGCGAACGCTGGCAGACAGAATTGGAGCGCTACAATAAAACGTCTTTTGTGGCTTGTAGATACACGGACATCGCGGAGGTTCTTCGAAAGTGGTTTTGGAAGAGGGAGTCAAGTGGCAAATGTCGAACTGTGTTTCTTTTCACACACAGCTAGCCTCCATCATGGAGGTGCTAGCGAACGCGGCCGTGGCAGAAATATGCAAACTCGTAGACGATGGGTATGCGGTCCTGCGTTTGGAGATCTCTGAGAGCCGAAAAGAGAACAAAGCTTTAAAGAGAAAACTGCAGATGATGGAGCTGCGGGTCGCGCGAGGAGGTGCAGGCAGAGGTGCGGCGCGGGACGGGTCTGCGAACAGTCTTCATGACAGAACCAAGGTTTGCGACACATCTCAACAACACACAAGAGGCAAGTTACATAGCAACTAACCATATCACCATCAACACTAACAGCCCGTCGATCTGTACAGGGATGTTTACATTGCTGGCCATCCGATCAGCTCTGTTGTAACTAGTGTAGTGTCATTTACGTTAGCAGTAATTTCAAATTGGACCCCAAGATCGTGCTATTGTATCGGCTTTTGTTGGCACATTTTCATATTTGGAGAAATGTTTGTCCTTTATCTAGCCTTAAATCGTTTTAAAATTAGCAGTGTGTTTCCAGCTCATTTTAAGTTAGACGTATATGTACAATGGCGTAATGTGGTTGCATTGTGTAGAAGTTGATTGGTAGTGTTCCGTGTAGTCTTTGCTTAAATGAGTTGTGTTTACATGCTAGATGAGGCCCATTTTCAAGCTGCAGAGAGAGTCTTCGGCAAGCTGGTGGACACGGGTCCGAGGAGGGGAGGAGATGCAAACCTCTCAGCTGTGGATGACGACGGCTCTCCAGCGAACCCCGTGATCACGTGGGACGAGGTCCGTTCATGTGGCGTAATTACCGGCACGCCGGTTCCTCACTGTTCACGTGAATGAGAGAATGACTCTATACCCACGACAGAATTTTGGTCATTAGTTTTGACGTAATATTCATGAGAAGAGTCTTTCTTGTAAGCTGTTGAGGTAGATATTGTATACAATGTCAGTGTTTCACTTAAAATGGGCTATCCTTTTTTGTTTTTAAAAATCTTACTTCCTTAACCCCTGATTTTTATTATGACATGGAAGAATTAGTGTAACTGAAATGCGTTTTTTGTGGTGTGCTAATGCTTAAATACTTGCACTACTGTGTTGAAGTAGTTCACACTTGAACTTCAAACTAAAATATCAGGCAGCAATAGCTTCTTTTTATCTTTCATGTTCACCTATAGTCACCAGTGATCAAGATGGCCACATAATCATTCATTGTAAATGCTGTGGAGACCAAATGATTTAGCATTTTTATAAAGATGAAGACAGAGCCTCATCTTAGATCTGAGGCTGCAACCTTTTGGTGACAAGCCCAGGTCCCCAGCTACTCCTCCCCACAGCTGCCCTGGCTGATGCTGATCAGTTGGCATCCAGTCAGATTAATGCCTAATTCTTTTATTACAGTGTGAAGACATTGAGGAGGGAAGATCTGAGTCAGTACCTGTCAAGGAAGAGAGAGTCGAGGAGGACGGTGACCCCCAGAGAGGGCTAAAGTTTCCTGGACAGAGTGAGTGATAAGGGCAAACACGAGACCAGAGGCAACACAGGAAATACGACTGCAGTGCTGACGATACCATTAACAATATAAATTTATTTTTATCTCGTTGGTGAAGGAACATGTCAATATTGCTCATGTGATGGGAGGTTGACAACTGTTTCTCCTTAATTTACTTAATTTTTCTTAATGCCATCCAGAACCACACTATTGAGTTTTATAAACCTGCTTTTTTGAGAGGCAGTAATGTGAGATGGTGGATCTGCTGCTCTTCCTTAATAACTGTCGGTGGTCAGTGCTCTCCTATTGGAAGCCATTAAATGAGACAGTATTTATTTTATCCTGGTAATCTTCTCCTCCCAGTATCTACAGCCAAGATACTTGATTCGCTTGTCATTTGAGGTCGGAGTAACACTAAACCCATGCTGTGATGTTAGTGATCAGTCAAAGGAAGAAACCTTGACAAAAAACATTGAAACATTTGCGTTTTGTTAACAGACTGTATTTTGTTAACAGTGTATTGTGTTTATAGTGCATTTCACCTGCATATCTGACTGTAATAGGTTCAGAAATATTACAGCATCTGCAGACATAGATACACGCTAACTCTGTCAGAGCCATGAATGCGTGTGAGGGAAGGGGTGTTGTGACTCATCCACTACACGTGTTGAATATTGATCGCCTTAGGTAAAATAATTTTTAAAATAATTCTCACATCTGCATATCCTGATCTGGCTTATGTTGGTTCTCATCCTTCCTACCAGAAGCTGTGGATCTGGATGCTGATGGAGGCAAAAGAGATCCCACTGTGGACACACAGAGTCGACCAGCTCAACACACAGAGGAGCTCACTGAGCAGCACAGGACCAGACACAGTGCTTGGGAGGTCAGTGGATTGGAGAACATCCTCAAAGCAGAGCCTGAGAATAATAGTGTTAACAAGAGACTCCAGCACAGAGGATCTGAACACAGGGCAGGAAGACTGAACAGTCTGGGCTCTGAGAGTGTAATGTGTGAGAGAACCAGTCATCTGGGGACTTTCTTTTCTCAAGAGGATGGGGAGACAGAGGCTGATGATCCAGCTTGCTTGTACAGCACAGAAACAGATTCTGAGGGCGTGTCGGCTCTCTCTGAGCCTCAGCCTGTTCCTACTACAGAGGAGGGCTCTGGCAATAGTGTGTCATCCTTATCTTCCGTTGATTGGAAAACAGACGTGGTAATTATTGATTCTGTACCCATTAAAGAGGAAGCAGGGGTGCACACAGCATGGGACAAAGACGCCTTTTCAGAAATAGCTCAGCCAAAACCCAGACATTACAGCCATCACAGGGAGAGAGGGGGAATGCAGGCAGAAATCCTTAGCAAAACCCGTCCCACAGAAACCCAAATGAGAGTGAGACCGGAGACGACAGCATCAAATATCATTGCTCCAAATATAGATGAGCCTGCCCCCTGCGGTAAAACTTTCACTGCATCAGAATACAGTGACGCCCATGCGTTCAGAGCTGGATCTAGAGAGAAGAGGTTCTTTTGCTCATATTGTGGCAAGGGTTTCAGCTGCCCAAAGAAGGTTGAAATACACCAGAGAGTTCACACAGGAGAGAAACCATTCAGCTGTGCGCAGTGTCGAAAACAGTTTGCTCAGGCGGGAAATCTTAAAAGGCATCAGAGAGTTCACACGGGAGAAAAACCGTTTAGCTGTACACAGTGTGAGAAGCGTTTTTCTCACCTACACCAGCTCAAGATGCACCAGAAGGTCCACACTGGAGAGAGACCATATGGCTGTCCGCACTGTGGAAAAAGATTTGCTGAGAAAAGTTACCTTAGAATACACCAACAGAGAAACCATACAGATGTATGCAGTGTGAGGTGATGCACCAGTTGGAAAAGCCTGAAAAAATCTCGCTCTATAGATATCATTTGTATGATTTACACAGTGTGAAAAGCTATCTTAAAAACTAATCATTTTCCTTTAGAGAGTGAATTGTTTAAATGTCTTTAGCAATATTGTCATCTAAGGACGTTGGTTATGGTAGGCTTGGAAACAGGTGTGTTTCAGATTAATATTTAGTGTTGATTTTTTTGGGGGAAAATGTGCATGATTGTGCCTTAGTTCATATTCAGTTTAATGGAAATATCTTATTTTCGTATGCCTATAGCATTTATTTATGATTACACCGAAGGGATGGTTATTCACTGCCTCAACATTTAGGCTGACTGACATGAAGAAATGAACATGGGGAGAAAAATGGTCAAAGCTGATGTCATTACATCTTTAATTACCAAATTATCAAATTACATCTTTATTTTTTAAATGTGAGATCT
Organism: Megalops cyprinoides; assembly: GCF_013368585.1. NCBI lineage: Eukaryota > Metazoa > Chordata > Actinopteri > Elopiformes > Megalopidae > Megalops > Megalops cyprinoides. The sequence continues at coordinate 26,114,791 of NC_050604.1, forward strand.
CTCAGTGCATGTTTACGAAGTAATTGCATTGGTGAAGGATTCCCATGTGTGAGTGATGTTTTTGTTCGTTCTTTGTATTTGACGTTTGCTGATTTTTAATAAAAAAACTTTGGGAATTCTGTGTGCCAGACTATTGAGCTGTTTGATTTAAAGGGCTGTGCACCATCGGTACGCACTGCACTGAGGAATACAGTCACACTTAGTGTCATTTAAATGCGGCAATGTAGTTTGTGATGGATCATCTACCAGCTACAAATGCAGATATGCACCCGCCGTAAAATGTACAAATGTATGAGTAGCTCTGTTTTGGTTGAAATGACTTTTTTTCTGTCTGCCTCCTAGCTCACATAACTCCCTGTTCACGTAATCAAACCAAGGCATCACAGCTTTGTGTTAAAACTATTTTAAAAATTGAAGTTATTACTGTACATGCATTGACTAGTCCACCATTTCTCAAAGCTCCACGTGTGCCATGTTCCTACTGTGAGATCAGGTATTATGTGTCATCATACGGGGTGTATAAACTGTAGGGCAGGTGAAGCTAGTATGGTTTCCACGTAGGTGGTGTGTGTGTGTGTATTTAATTTTTAAAGAGTTTAGGATCAAGTCAGATTGACCACCTCATTCCTCTGTTACAGAGTGCAGACATGGAGGAGGGAAGGACTGAATCACTTCTTATAAAGGAGGAGAGGCTGGAAGAGGACAGTGACCCACAGGGAGAGCTGAAGATCAGGGAGGAGAGTAAGTGTAGAGAGGGAAAAAGCAGGGCCTGTCAGTCTTTCTGTTTATCACCTACACAGGGCTCCATTCTGAAAGAGAGGTGCATCCTCACGCCAGACTGAATTACTAGTTCAGCTTCAGCACCTCTGTGGAAGCATGCTTGAATGTGTTCAGATGAACTTATTTAGAAATTAGTTGTTAATTTCGGGAAGAGTGTTCACAATATTATCAAGGATATTTATGTGTAGCTAATTTGTATATCCGCATAAGTGTAAAGCTTCTTTGAAGGCACAGAATATGGTTTGTTTTTGTCTGAACATCACACCGGTTTTAAAAATGAGCAAAAGTAACTTCTGATTATCAACACTTATTTTAGCCCTCTGTACTCCTGGTGGCAGGCCTTGCAGAATGAGATCAGTGCCCCAAGGTCTTTTCATAGCATGCCGGGGAAATATTTGAAGTTTTGGTCTCTTGCTCAGGTGTGCTTGTTTTTATCCCATTCCCATCACTTTTCAGTATTAATACTGATACTACGTGTGCATGTTTCACATAGTGCTCGGTGAGCGACACATGTCCCTGTGCATGACGATGTGAATGATGCCAGCAATGTTGGTTCACGCCCTTCCTGTAGGAGTTGTGGAGTCTGACACGGATGGTGATGAAAAGGCCTCCTCTCCAGGCGGGCGGAGTGAACCGGGCGAGCAGCTCGCTGAGCAACACAGGAGCAGGCTCAGCGCGTGGGAGATCAGCGGGCTGGAGGCTGCTCTCGCCACGGATCCAGAGAGCAGTGGCACCAGCAGGGGGCAGCAGCACGAGAGGCTGAGCAGTCTGTTCTCTGAGTATGTGATATACGAGAGGGCCGCGCCGCTGCGGGTTTGCTTTCCTCAGGCGGACGCTGACCTGGAGGCTGAAGACCCGACGTGCTCTTTCCCCGCGGAAACTAAGGCAGAGACCCTGTCGAGTCAGGCGGAGCCGAAGTTTGGTCCTCCCGCAGAGGAAGGCGCCGCCTCGTCCTCTTTGGGGCCTCTCGACTGGAGGCCGGAGGCTGCCATGATCACCTCCAAAACGCGTCCGCCCCATCCCCAGCTGACAGCCCGCGAGAAGCCGGAGTCCAACCCGGACGCCGCGGGCATGAATGGACTCGCCCCCTGTGATGGAGGATATGCCGCTTTCAAAAGCAATAACACCCACCGCAGAGCCAGCACCAGAGAGAAGCGGTTCTTTTGCTCGTTTTGTGGGAAGGGTTTCAGTTTTCCGAAACAGGTTGAAATACACCAGAGAGTCCACACGGGTGAGAAACCGTTCAGCTGTACCCAGTGTCGACAGCGGTTTTCCCACTCTGGTAATCTAAAAAGACATCAGAGAGTCCATACTGGGGAGAAACCGTTCAGCTGCACACTGTGTGAAAAACGGTTCTCACACCTACATCAGTTGAAAATGCATCAGAGGATCCACACTGGAGAGAGACCATTTGGTTGTGCACACTGTGGGAAAAGGTTTTCGGAGAGAAGTTATCTTAGAATACACCAGCAAAGAAGCCATACAGGTGTGTACAGTGTGAGATGAGATGTATCAACTGGGATGGAAAGAAAAAAGAAGAAACCTACCCTGGATTTACATTAGAAATCTACCCTTAGTACACAGTGTGGGATGAGTCTCTCATTGTGCAATCTGTAATAATAATTCAAAGGTTGCATGAATTGATTTTTTAAAATATATTGGAGGCTGTCTTTCAATTAGAGGGGCACTGGATTAGAGACATGGTAGAATGAGTCGTCATGAATCCCAGAATGGGCGCAGCTAAGTGTAAGAGGAGACTGATTCATTTGAGCAAATCATATTGGCTTGCTGTGGAGAGGAAAGTCTGTTGATTGGTTCATATAAGCAACGTGACTGACACCACACTGTAGATCAGTCCATTGACTTCATGAGGCCTCATATCTCCATAACAACTGGGTTGCAATCTCAGAAACGTTAAAAGTGTAACGGAAAGAGAAGTTCAAATTTACAAGGAAGTCAGGCAAGTTCAAGGGTGGAGAACACCACTTCTGAAGAGCTGCTGCATAGGGCCTGCTGGTTTTCACTGCATCTCAGTTCTTAATTGTCATATTGAAGTCCTTATTTTCAAGTTTGAAGTTAGTTGCTAACCCGAAGGTAATTCTAAAGCCTGCAGGACTGAAACAGATATTAGTGTAGTTAGTACATTTCAAGAAACTGTTCGTAATTGTGCCTTACTTCACTTTAAACTGAATTGTTATTACATATTTTGAATGACATACTTTTTGTAAATGTAAACTGCATTTTTGTCTTAACACTTGTAAATTATTTTCTTCTTCCATCCAGAGTTACTAAATTAAAAGGACAACAATGGTTGTCAAAAGTTAATATAGCAACTTATGTGTTGAGTATGCACCACTTGAGTGTAATACTACTAAATGTGAAAATCCAGTTTATGGTTTCCAAAAGAAGACGTATTAGTCGGATTCCCTTGCTCATTTGAAGTCTGTTGAGATAAAATAAAATTTGATAGCTTAACAAAATGCCCTTGTGTCACACTGTTCAGCTGTTTTATTTATGCCCTTCTACGCATACCATACCGAGCGAAACTCCAGTGCCGTCTCAGCTTGCAGGTAAATGCACCGAACATGAACAGAACTAAAGTGAACACAAAGCGCACAAACAATAAGGAGGAAGGTCTTTATTTAATACAACGAACACCTACCTAACAGAGTCAGAGTGACAATCTGAACCTTTTTCTTAAACAGCAAAAAGTCGCGCTTTACTTCGAATTTTTACGGTACAGTATTCATACCGTTACGCTTCTTCCATAGACCGGAAGTAGTATTTGCAGCGTACCCGACAGCAGCCCCGTTATACGGGTTCCAACATTTTCTTTAAAAATAAAAGTCCCGCAAAAAGCCCTATAAGTCAATGTCGATTACAAAAAGTCAATTTCGTATATGGCAGTCTACAAATATTATCGTTCCGGGGTAAAATGTAATATTTCAAGCATTATTTTCAGATTGCGCGTGTAAATGAGAACTTTTAGTTTGACGTATGTCGTAAATAACCGGGAAGTACTCCTTGTTGATGGCTTGACGTTGGTGCTGGTCCTGCAGATACATTGCTGTATTGCATTTTACTGATTAATGCTCGATGTTCATCGTGCTAAATCTATAGGGCCTCTCCCAAAGATTTCATTAAAGCGGTACTGTAGGGTTCTGGTATAATGTCGAATCGTGTTTTACACAAACAGTTGGCGTCCATCATGGAAGTATTGGCGAATACGGCCGTAGCTGAAATATGCCAACTCGTAGACGAGGGGTATGCAGTTTTACGGCTGGAAATTTCTCAAAGCCAGAAAGAGAATGAAATTCTCCGGAGCAAGTTGCAGATGTTGGAGCTGCGTGTCGCCAGAGGATGCACGGAGAGAATAAGGATCCGAGAGAGTCCTGTGAATTCCCCATCCGACGGAGCTCAGCTCTGCGCTCAATTAAAGGGCAGCGCAAGGGGTAAGCTGTACTTAGTTTACTGACTAAACAACTATTGAGCATTTTGCATCTGATTCAATGTAAGTGTTCGTATTGGTAGCCGATCGTTTCCTACCAGATCTCTATTAATAGCCGTTACTTCCAAATAGTAGTTCATTTGTTTGAATAGAGTGACGTCGTTATGTCAAACTACCCAGTGGTTCCCCCACCGACGAACACTTACAATTATCTCAAGCAGCCACCGGATATACGACTGTTCAGCACACTGGTCAACCAAAGTATTTCTGATGTATCACGAATGTCTTGGTTTCATTTTGAGTCCTGGGTATCCAACTGGAAGTTCAATGTATAGCTAAAGTTTTATATGTTGTTTTAACGAAACAACATCGGGGAACTAGGATAACAGTATTATACCAATGACAATATTATTATCTATTAATCATTAATATTAACCTATAAAAAATTCCACATGTTCTTTAGTAGCTGGTGGACATAAGGTCGAGGTTTGGATTAATAGGAAGCATTGACCAGTGGCGAACCGTCAGGGCCTTCAAGGTATTCAGAGAAGGCCCTGGAATCCTCAGATGAAAAAATAAAAAACGTATCTGATTAATTCCATAAATAAAATAAAATTTAAATAAAATGAATAAATAAAATAAATAAAAATCGTCTTTGTGTTGCTTATCTGTAATATTACAGTGTTACTCCGACTTGTATCCGTTGTTTTCTGTCCATGCACTGCATTTTGAGTGGTTTTGTGTTGGAAAAAAATGCAACCAATCAGATATTTTTCTACGGAGTCCCTGGGGAGGATATCCTGAATGGAGGATATTCTCCCCAATGAGCGTCAACATTCGTAAACGTGTCTAAATTGATTTAATCTTACTTCATGAACTATCTATCGATCTATGATTGCTGTCAGCTAACCTTCCTTAAAACAGCTGCTGCATGACTGCATGATCGCCCGAGTCCAGCGATGCGTTAGCAACCTGCTGTCTGGACCTCCCGTCTCTGTAGTAACCACCCATGCTTGGTGGTACGGACTCTTCAGGCTCTGGCTAGGCTCAATATCCGCTTTTAAATAAATGTATTTGTCTACAATCTTTACCAGAACACGTCCAATCCTATTGCTGTGAAGATACTGATATGCTTTGGAGCTTTTCAGGTTGTTCATAGCTTCTTCGTCGCTTGCTAAAGACTTGACAAAGTAACTAAAAATACTACCATACGTAATTCTTGGCCACTTTTTCATATCATCTTTCCATCCTTCTATGGTAGAAGGGTGGGGTAGGACAATATCAAGTCGTTTTAGTACGTTTGGATGGACAATTTGGTCGCTAATCATATTTGGATTCGTAGCCAATGGGCATATTCTTGCAGATTTTCCCACGGCTCCAGGGCACAGTTGCCAAGTGCAATTATTATAAGCAACTTTGGGCTTGTTTTTCTGTAAAGTCGCTTACAAATATTGGTAGTCGTGGGTTGCGGTTTTTGGGCTTGTTTCTAAAGTGTAGTTACTTTGGCCTTACTCCCTATCTCCTGTCTCTCTCCACTATACCTGCCTAATAAAGCGAAACTGCCTGGTTTGTCCTGTTGCAGGATCCGTCCACAACCCCGTTCCCTCCGCCCCTCCCCTTCCCCATACAAATGAAAACAAATCAAATTCGCGCGATTGATGGTTCGTCAATGATGGAGTTTCTTTAGCTAGTTCGCAAACAATGCCAGTGAATAAGTGGGCGAAATACGGAAAATTACAACAAAGAGTGGGAGAAAGAGAGTGGATTAAAAGACTGGATTCGATTCAATTGGGGGATGATTCAAAGGCAGTGTGCAGATTCTGTAAGTGTGAAATGCGCGCACATCATCCAGATCTTGTTCAACACGCCAGCACTGATAAACATATAAGAAACGCAGCACCGCTCTCGTCAATGAGGCTTACGGACGTTGGATTCACGGTCTCAAAGCCAAACGAGACAAGACAGAGAAGTGAGCTGAAGGTAGCAACCTACACAGCCTGTCACACATCCATTAGTTCTGTTGACCATCTCGGCGAATTAACTGGATCTGCTTGTGATAAAGAAATCAAAATGCACCGGACCAAATGCACAGCGTTAATCAACCATGCAATTGCTCCATGATATCAAGATGTCTTGATATTCAAGATATCTTTATTTTGCCTTCACTGATGTAATTACTTGGCCAGTTCGTTATATGCAACTACTTTCATTTTCATTCATTCATTTATTGATTCCTCGTTTTTTGTTGGCCAGTTGGTTTTATTCAACTTCTTTAGAGTTAAAAAAATGTAAAATTACGGAGTTACGGTATTTTTTTTGAAATGCCTGCTTATGAAATGCAAAATAAATTCATACATATATATAAATTGATCAAGTGGCCTCTCTCACACTCATTGTGGTAGGTAAGTGTTTTTTTTAGAGCCAAGTCGCATCTTTTGGGCTTGTTTCTCTTGCGAGATCTGGCCACACTGCTCCAGGGTATTCCAGAAGACCCGCTCAGACACGAGACTTAGCTTAGTGCTAACTAGCGATTAATAGCCGACGTCGCAAATGGCAACAGGTGGAGATGATATTGTCGCGGATTTATTATCAGCGCCCTTTTCAAGACGACCGTTCAATGAGAAGATGGACATTGTTACAAAAGGCCGCCCAACGCCCGAACATCTCGAGCTCAATCAACCATCAAATGCAGGCTATGTTCGCCATTTTCAGGCTAGCAACTGGGAACGATACACTTGGCTTACAGGCTCAGTTCGACACAGGAGGCTCTACTGCTGGGAGTGCTTGTTGTTTGGGACCGACAAGGGTGCGTGGAATTGGAAAGGCTACGAGAATCTTAGCTGTTTAACTAAGGCTGCACAAAAACACCAAAACACACAAGGTCATCTTAAGGCAACGATTACCATGAAAATGTTTGGAGACACAAGGATTGGTCTACAGCTGGACGAACAGAGGCGGAGAGAAACGACGATGCACAATGAAAAGGTGAGAAAACATAGGGAGATTTTGAAACGTCTGATCCACTGTGTGATTTTCCTTGGGAAACAGGAGTTACCTTTCAGGTGCCATGACGAGGGCAGAGAATCAGCAAATCGTGGCAATTACCTGGAGCTACTATCATTTTTAGCGGATTATGATCCAGACTTGCACTACCATCTGTCCACATCCGAAGTGTTTATTGGAACCTCAAGTCAAATACAGAACGATTTGATAAGTGCTGTTGCTGATGTGATGGGTGAGACCATCAAAGAAGAAATAAGGAAAACGCCCTTTGCAGCTGTAATGCTGGATGAAACAGATGTCAGCCATACTGCACAGCTATCGCTTGTTCTTCGTTTTGTAACAGACAGTGGCGTGAAAGAGAGGTTCATCAAATTTGAGGATGTGACAGGGAAAAAACGGGCAGAGGACGTAGCAGCCCTGGTCCTTGGATTCTTGGAGGAATATGGATGCATGGACAAACTTGTAGCCCAGTGCTATGACGGTGCTGCTGTTATGGCCTCGGGGCTGAACGGAGTCCAAGCCAAGGTGAAGGAAAAGATCCCACAGGCGCTTTTCATACACTGTTATGCACATGCCCTTAATTTGGTTTTATCTCAAGGTGTAGCAAAAATTAGAGAATGCAAAATTTTCTTCTCACACCTTTCTGGCCTGGCTGCGTTCTTTTCTAGCTCGCCAAAACGAATGCAGCTGCTTGAGGAAATATGTCAGAAGCGACTGCCAGGAGTGGCAGCAACCAGGTGGAATTTTGCATCAAGATTGGTGTGCACTGTATTTGAAAGGAAGGATGTTCTTAAGGATCTGTTTGATTACATAGTTGACCACCATGATGAATTTGAAGATACTGCCATACACAGTGCTGATGGCTTCATATCAAACCTGCGCGACTTTGAATTTTGCTTTCTGCTTTCAAGTTTTAGCGAAATGTTTGCACGTGCAGATGTGCTTTTCGACATTTTACAGAATAAGTCATTTGACGTGCAGTTTTGTGTGGCCAGGGTGGATGAGTTTTGTATTTGCATTGAGGGGCAGAGGGAACGTTTTGATCAAATATATGACGAGACTGTGCAGAACACCGGGGTGCCAACTGGACGGAAAGCCCACGGAGATTCTCGCTCACACTACAGGAAGCTGCATGATGACATTCTTGACAACATTTTAAATCAAGTGCAAAATCGGTTTGAAGATCACAAAAAACTTTCATTCCTTTCCCTTCTGGACCCCCAACAGTTCACCAGCTTTAAGACTACATTCCCTGAAACTGCCTTCTCAAGCCTGACAGACAGCTACGGGCCGCACTTTGACTTGCCACGGCTGAAAACGGAGCTGTCCGTGATGTATTCTATGGTAGCTTTTCAGGGGAAGAGCCCATCTGACCTCCTCCTCTTCCTCCAACGTAAAGGACTGTGTGACAGCATGTATCAGCTATATGCACTAACATGTTTAGTTTTAACGATCCCTGTCACCACTGCATCTGTGGAAAGGGCATTTTCCGCCCTCAGACGGATAAAAACATATGTGAGGAACACCACAGGACGATCCCAACTCTCTGCATTAGCTTCCATAGCTATTGAAAAGCAGGTTCTCATGGATCTGAAAACCAGTGATCAGCTTTATGACCGGGTTATTGAAAAATTCATCCAAAAGGATAGGAGGATGGATTTTGTCTTCATTGGTGAGTGAAGCTGAATTTTTATTGCTGGTTTTGCTACGGTGTTGCATCTCGTTGAACTGGTTGCATTTTGTTTCCACACACTTGTTGAATGATTGTTGAATGTCTGCCTTGAATTTGTTCAGCATTGGTTGTGCTTTTAATTTGTGAGTCTTGACTTGGTCTTTCTTTGCATTGGTAATTGTTACAAAGGTGTGCTTGTGTGGCAGCCATTTGTCTGTGTAACATCGTTTTCGTGGCTGAGTGGAGTAATTATTGTGTGTAACGATGTAGCGAGCTACCTGTGTGAATGCAGGTCACACATAAAGTGACTGCCTCTGTGATGTCCGAGTGTGTGTGTGTGTGTGTGTGTGTGTGTGTGTGTGTGTGTATGTGTGTGTGTGTATCCCCCAAATACCTTACTGCCCTCAGTCCCCATATCCCCCAAACACCTCACCACCCCATATCCCCCAAATACCTCACCGCCCCCACTCTCCATATCCCCCAAATGCCTCACCGCCCCTCGCTAATGATGCCTGACCCTCCTGCCTCTATGACTCTCGAGACACTCGATTATTCCTCTTTATTAGCCACGATGGCCTGACCATCCCACCCCTGTTTTCTTAGTCATAACTCAGTTCTTCCTACATAATTCCCCAGAAGCCCAGCAGCAAATGGGCCCCCCACACAGAGCCTTTCCCCCCTCCAGATCAGACAAAAAAGAGGAGTTTTTTTTTTTTTTTTTTTTTTGCCAGTGTTGCTGCCTGGGTTTGCTTTTTTCATCATAATTCAGGTTAAACTGTTAACCACTGTTGTTTGCAGTATTAAGATCTGTTTTGTTATGCATCTGCATTTCTAATGTATGCTTGCAAGGTACTGTGCATACTGTTAGTAGACCAAAGTAAAGTAAAATATATTAGTCATGATAGAAAAAAAAGGAAGAATTTTTTGTAAGTACATGTGATAGATGTTTAATTTCCCTCTTGGCTGTTCCAGCAGAGAGTTGTTTTTCCTTGGGCCAGCAGGAGGACTTCAGTGGGACAGGTGATGGAGAGCCGAAGCCTGAGGGCAGAGAGGACAGTCCTGTGCAGCCAGGCATCGATAGGGAAGAGGTTAGTTCCTCCATCCTGTTTGCAAACAAACTCAGCTCTTTAAAAAAAAAATTAAAACACTGTGGATGCACAATGCTTTATTTAATTATTTAAGTTTTTTAGCATTGAACAGCTCCTCCTGTCCTTCTAGAAACTGCCTGCTTCATGTTGAAAGTTATGTCTCACATTTTTGAAGCTATAAGTGTTCTGATTTGCTGGCTCATTAAGGAAGTTCTCAAAAGGGCTTGGTGGAAACAGGAATGTCCATAGTTAGCATAACAATGCAAACCACACCCGGACTTCCTGTTACTGTTCAGAACCTCCACAAACAAGGAAATACAAAGGACAGAAAAATGCCACAGGTGCATAACTGGTCATACTGTACAATATCTGTGGTCTCACTGTTTAGTCATTCCTTACCAGATCAGCAAAGGTGCAGGAAAAAATGTTTTGCCCAAAGCTTGAGATGCCACAGCTGAGATGTAGCAGTACCTTGCTTAAATCATGTTTCAAGCTTGTTTGTTCTTTTCAGTATATAAGCTATATCCTAGGCTGTGCATGCTTATTTCAGGGACTGTGTGTTTGTAAAGACGAATCCAGTCAGACTGACCACCTCATTCCTCTGTTACAGAGTGCAGACATGGAGGAGGGAAGGACTGAATCACTTCTTATAAAGGAGGAGAGGCTGGAAGAGGACAGTGACCCACAGGGAGAGATGAAGATCAGGGAGGAGAGTAAGTGTAGAGAGGAGGGAAGCATTTGAGCTAGGGTATCACTGTGGCAGACAAGTAGCTGTCAAAACCTATAGCAATATATGTTCGGAGTTATGTATCAGATGTATTATTATTTAGTTATCCAGTGTGACTTGCTTGTCTTACACATATACTGTTCATTCATACAGCTGGGTAAGTGCTCTAGTAAAGGGTATACAGGGGTACCTGACCTGGCAATCAAACCTGCAAACCTCAGGTTAATGTGCTTTCAGTGGTAGTGCTCTGGCTAACTTGAATACCTTAGATCTCACAGGTTAGGCAGACAGGTTAATGTTTAAAAAAAAAGGGAGAAAAACTATTTCAGTTCAGTAATTTGTTTACGCAGACATGAGAGTGATAAAACACAGAACAAAATGTTTCAGCTGTGAAGTTTGCTCTGTTTTCTTTCTGAATAGTCCCCCCCTTTCCCTCCAGGAGCTGTGGAGTCGAGGGCGGGTGGTGGGGAAAGAACTCCCATTCAGGACACACAGAATAAAGCAGCACAACACACAGAGGAGCTCACTGAGCAGCACAGGACCAGACACAGTGCTTGGGAGGTCAGTGGAATGGAGAACGTCCCCAAAGCAGAACCAGAGAATGAGAGTGTCAAGACACTCCCACATGTAGGATCTGAACTCAGGGCAGAACTATCAGGACTGGGCGGTTTGGACTCTGAGTATGCAGTGTTTGAAATACCAGGTCAGCCGGGGACCTACTTTACACAAGGGAGTCCTGACACAGAGACCGAAGATCCGTCTTGCTCTTATGCCACAGAGCTGGACTCTGAGAGCCTGTCGTTTCACTCAGAGCTGCAGTCGCTTGCTTCTACAGGCGAAGGTGCTGGGAACAGTCTGTCATTCGGTTCTCTGGATGTAAAGCCAGAGGCTGTAATGATGGACTCCGTTTCCGCCGAGGGGGCTGAGATGCATACAGTTTGGAACAAAGAGACAAATGCAGATAGCACCCACAGGCAGCATAGTCTTCACAAGGTAGAGGAGAACAGAAGGAAAGCAGAGCCAGTAGTTAATGCTAGCACGTGTCCACCATACACCCAAATGCAAGCTAGAGAGAAACTGTTCATTTGTACATACTGCGGGAAGGGTTTTGACCGTCCCAAAAAGCTTGAAATACACCAGAGGATCCACACGGGAGAGAAACCATTCAGCTGCCCACTTTGTGGAAAGCAGTTTGCTCAGTCGTGTAATCTTAAGAGACACAAGATTGTTCACACGGGAGAGAGACCATACAGTTGCACACAGTGTGGAAAGAGGTTCAGCCAGTCGTGTCATCTTAAAACACATCAGAGTGTCCACACAAGGGGCAGACCATGCAGCTGGAACAGATTCACAGAGAAAAGGTCCCTCAGATTACACCAGCATAGAAAGCACCTCAATGTGTGAAGTTTACAATATGTTACATTTTCAGGGATAGAAAAAACATATTATTAATAAATAATCAAGATCTACCATTCACTCCATACCTCTCTGAATACTCCAAGATTAAGCATGCTAAACTCACAAATTGAAATGGAACATTCTTGATGTTTTAAGTCCTGAAGACAGATATTTCTTACAGTGTTATAAAGAACATAAAAATGGCTAACCCACCCTTGATAGTTTCCAGGTGTTGTTTTTTGTATTTTCAGGTCACATTGTTATAGTACTTAAAGTCCATTGCAGTGGATTGTGATTTAAAATAATCAAAGTCGCACTGAAACTTCATCCAGTTTTAAGTGTTCTGTTACCTACACTTTTTCTAATATTTGTTGTCTTTTGCAGTCCAACACAGCTACTATGTTTTGCCATCATGAATATGCAATTCATGGAGAGAATTTTGTATAGCCAGGCATATGAACGTAGTTGCATTAAATGTGTAACATTAAATGCTTCACTCATGAATATGTTGGTCATCTTAGTAACTACTTACATACTACTACTGTTTTTTAGAAGGATTATTGTCAAAGCTGAATCAATAATATCAACATGTTTTGCATACGGATGGTAGACATAATATTTAGTTATACTAATAATAGTTCATAATAGTTAATATTAACTGTTATTAGTTAATAATAGCTACCCCTTCCATGTGTTACTGCCAAAATCCCTATTTTTGAGTCATTCTGTGTTCTACAATAATGGTTACAGGGTCATTCAGTGTGAAATCAGTGTTGATTTTGGCATGATCACCGCAAACCTTTGCCCCCTTGAAGCATGGATCTGATGAAAATTTCACAACAAACACTCAAATAGGCTTTGTGATAGGCCTCCTGCTCCACACACACACAGAATAAACTTGATGAATTACACAGAGATAAATGAATTACTCAGAAAATATTGCTATTTATTCATTACTATAATACATTATGTTTTAGATACGTTAATAGATGGCTAGACAATAAATTAGTGAGGCTGTGTTGAATACATATTACCAGCCCATGCACACCGAAGATCACAACAAGACCACTGCTGCTGCATATTACAAATACCTGCCAGACAGAACTCAATATCAAGATTATCAATACCAGATTTCAAGTTCAGTGAACTTCAGATTTTTTAATTTTGTAATGTCCGGTTTTGCCCCAGACACCATCAAAATCCAATTGATTTCATGCAGAATGATCTTATGCAAAGATTTTCTTGTCTCTCATAGATTGTGTCTGAGTTTTTTTGGGCATGAATAAAGGTTTCTGAAAATACTCATTTGAACCATACCGTTGCGCTGTTTGATTCAAATGGCTGTAACAAAATCTGAAAAAAAAAAAAAAACATTCCCGCACTGTGGTTGACCATAGCGAATGTTTTTGTTTGTCTTACTGTCTTGGCAGATGGCCTTATCCACGTTGACTTGTTTTGTTACTTTTATACAGAATTTGTCCATCTGTGCAGCTGGGTATTGACCTGAACTGATACAGGCGGAGTGACTGATGCAGCTGTTGCTGAGAGCTACACTGCAACCACATTGCAACCTGCGTAAATCATTTTTCACGCAGTAATCCTTGTGGTGGTCAAGCAGTCAGACATTAACAGGCAATGAACACGCACACTTGCACACAGTGGAGTGCACTTGGGAAATGTCTCGTCACGCTGTTTTGTGACACTTTCGTGACACCGTCACTCTGGATAATAGCAGCTATTAAATGACTAAATGTAACAGTAAATCTTTTCCTAAGTGCGTGTGGGATTCTCATTCTCCCTCCCTGCATAGTATTGCCTGTGACACCCTCACCCTTCACGTGCTTTAGTGTAATAAGCTAGTTTACTGGACTCGGCTGAGTTTAGTGTGTTGTCATTATAAAACCATAGCTTGTGGTAACCACAAGAGCAAGAAGTCATTATTTTATGTTATGATACAAGCCAACAATGCACACATTTCCCCGTATCATAAGGCTCTCCTCTCCTTACTGTCGTATGAGTCAGTTTAAGACTCATGCTGTGTCTGTCTGTGGTCCCCACACCGTACTCATGTGTTTGTTGTGGTTTTGTAGGGATGAGATTAATCTCCTCGTTCCTCTGTTACAGTCTGCAGATGCGGAGGAGAAAAAGCCTGAATCACTCCTCATCAAAGAGGAGAGACCTGTAGAGTTCCTGGGAAACAGTGACCCACAGACAGAGCTGAATTGCAGGGAGGAAAGTAAGTAGAGGGCAGGGAAACCCTGTACAGAGCGGCAGTGAAGGACTGCTGCTGATCTTACCTCACGCTGAATTTTAAACACAAGCAAATAATGTATATACTGCAATAATGTGCAAGTTGCGTAATTCTGAGAGAGTGAACAGGCATGGCAGTATGGTCACCAATTCAGCAATCTGGCCATTGCTTTGTCCTCTCAGCTGATGTGTTTCTAATATACTAGTTAGGTTTTTTCCTAATCGCAGTAGTGTAGCATAGTTGTTAAGGAACTGCACTTGCAATTATAAGGTTGAGGGACAATGGTGCTGTACCCTTTAGCAGGCCATTTCAGTAAGCATCCAGCTTACTGGATAATACTGGATAATTAATGGATAATGTGTAAAATGAATGCATACCTTTCATTTTCACCAGATAGGAGTGTCTGCCAAGCAAGTAAATGACAGGAATATTTATATTTGTTCCAGCCTTCCTTCATGCAGTTATGCAACCAGGTGCTGGTGGTGAAACTGCTCCCTTTGCTTGCACACAAAGTACACCTAATGAGGCAGACAGACCTCCTGGAACCACACACGGTGTTTGGGAGAGAAGTGGATTGGAGAACGTCCTCAAAGCAGAGCCTGAGAATAATAGTGTTAACAAGACACTCCAGCACAGAGGATCTGAACACAGGGCAGGAAGACTGAACAGTCTGGGCTCTGAGAGTGTAATGTGTGAAAGAACCAGTCATCTGGGGACGTGCTTTACACAGGGGAGAGCAAACACAGAGACTGAGGACCCGTCTTGCTCGTACGTCACGGGAATGGAAGCAGAGGGCCTGTTGTTTCACCCAGAGCAGCTGGTCTCTACAAGCGGAGAAGGTGTGGTCAACAGCATGTCGTCTATAGATTTGAAATCCAAGCCTGTAAAAAACTCTGTACCCATTAAAGTAGCCGCTGGGGTGCATTCTTTCTTAAACAAAAGGGCAACGTCCAAAGTAGCTCATGCGAAATACCAACTTTACAGAGAGGCCAGGGAAAGGGAGAAAATGCAGCCAGAACATGTTGCCAAACTGTATCCTGCCCATACAAAACTCACAGCGAGAGAGAACACAGCGAATGCAAAATCAGGCGCCACATCTGCAAATGGATACACTTCCTGTGACAGTTTCAGAGCAGCAAAAAGCCACTGCAGAGCTGGTACCAGAGACAGGTTATGCATTTGCACATACTGTGGGAAGAATTTCAATCGTCCAAGAAGCCTTGAAATGCACTTGAGAGTGCACACAGGAGAGAAGCCGTTTAGCTGCACACAGTGTGGCAAGAGCTTTAGTCAGCTGTGCAGTCTTAAAACGCATCAGAGCGTTCACACAGGAGAGAGACCCTTTCGTTGCGCGCAGTGTGGGAAGCGGTTTGCTCAGCCAGGTTATCTCAAGAGACATCAGACCGTTCACACAGGCGAGAGACCATTCAAGTGCACACAATGTGAGAAGAGTTTCTCTTTTTTAAGTAATCTTATCAGACACCAGAGTCTCCACGCTAGTGGAAAACGTTCCACAAGTAAACTGTGAAGGAATATACTTGGTGTCAAAAGATGCTTAGTGTATCACGCACACATGCGGCAAATTCACATATATAATCTGGAAAATTACTAAATGTCTCTTGTAGCAGGTGCATTGACATTTCATTGACTGAAATGACATGTGCTGGATGTTTGTCACTGCCAGAGTTGTTGAGGAGGTCAGATCTGATGCTCACAGGATGTGAGCCTGTGCCTTGCTACAGCTGCAGCCTTGTGGGATTCTCATTCCTCTGGCTGAGACAAGCCGGCGTGGGTCTGCTCACCGGTCGCTAAACCCTTTCTGCCACATGCCATCCCAACTCATCCTGCAAGGGGTCACCGGGACTCCAGTCCGGCAGCATCCACGACAACGCTGCCTGGCAACAAAGATGCACAAGCAGCAACAGGGCGTATTTCCCTGCTGGAACGTTGACCCCTGTGTTTCTCTCTGACGTCCTTCCAGCCTGGCAGTCACTGACGTAACCTCCCAGATTGTTCAAGTCTGGGACCATCGGTATGAAGGCATTGATCTCTTGATGTGCGGGTGTCTTGGTTCCTTGCTCTATGATGGCGTGTCGTGAATGATCCCTTGAACAAAATGACTGCAAAAAACATTGGTATCTCAAGGCTGTATGCTTTATTCTGTAAACATCTGTGTGTACTTAAAGATTTCATGATGAGTGTATTTCAGTGGTGTTACCTTCTTAAGAGATCAGTTTTGCTTCTTACAGGAATCCTGAGGTGCAGACCATGCCAGGAAAAAAAAAAATTGAGGAAATCTGAATTATGGAAGAATATGAGTACATTTGTACATAAACAATATATACCATGACCAGTGAATGCATGCATGTAATCTGTGAGTTATTTTTAATCATTTTATATTTGTACTGATCCTCCTATCATTTCAAAAACATATATACAGTACAATTATGTTATCAAATGGTATGCATATTTTAGGTATAATAAAGCTTTTTTGATTTTAAAGTGTATAAGTGTGGTGTGATAATTATGTGTCTGAAAACTGGTGAAAAAGAAAATTTGGCAAACACTTGAGCAAGGTAAAACCTTAGCAAATGAGCCTGTGGTGTGATCCGTTTTGTTCCTCTGTCAAAAAAAAAACATTAAAATAAATAAATTAATTAAAAAACCAAATCAAACCACATTTAAATTTCATGACGTGTGGGGTTAAAACGTAACTGAGTGTGATATAAGTATAATCAGTAATTTAATCAGTAATCGGTAATTTTCAATCAGATATCTTGGTGCAGTAAGGCTCACGTTATCAAATCAAAATTTGGTGTACCGTAAACATCAATTGTTTTGCGGCTGCTTTCGAGTTTTTACGGTACAATCAATATTCCATCACCATCTACCTCTGCAGTCCGGAAGTTAACGGTGTCGCGCACCAAGCCGTTTTGTTTATTATTACGTTGCATGAAGATAACAGACTGCAAACCCTTTAATTTCGTTTATTAGCTCTTGGTTTAAAGAGCATCTCCTTAAGGTTTCGATAAAGAGGCGTGCCGCGTCGCAGTGCCATGTCGATCACTGTTCATAAACAGATAGCCTCCATAATGGAGGTGCTAACTACTGCGGCGGTTGCAGAAATATGCAAACTTGTGGATGAGGATTACACTGTTTTACATCTGGAAATGTCTCAGTTCGTGAAAGAGAATGAAGCACTGAAGAAGAAATTAAAGATGTTGGAGCGGAGGGTTTTAAAGGAATCCATAGAGAGAAAAGAGGTGCAAGAGAGCTCAGTCACTCGTCGCCCCTTTGGAGTGAAAGTTCGAGGTGAATCAAGAGCAACTACAGAAGGTGAGTTTCATCAAGCTGGATTTAGTTGGCGTTTTCGTGGTTAAACGTTTTGCAGCCATTAACCAACCATTCGCTGCAAGGGTACCTCCAGAAATCGAAGAACTATGATGTAACACTATGCGGAAGGAGAAGAAAAAGATCCTTTATGTTTCTTCGCTGCGTTTTGATCCTGACCCGTCCAAGCCTCGTGTACAAATAGTCTGCGTGTCATTTTACCCGTACACACATGCGTGTGTTCTTAAGTTTAGACCTAGTATAATGCAAATGCTTATGCGGGACATACCCAAGTCCCTCAAATAATACATTCCACCTGCTATGGAAAAGACAGCTAGGCTGTAGGGGTCTTGGGTAGGAGAGTGAAGCTCACCACCATCAAAAAGGAAAGTAGTTCAGCATCCATATTTTCGCCACACGTTTATAACGTTTATGTTTCCCGTCTTTATTTTGAATTGCGCTTGTCCTGTTCTGAGGTCAGGCACATATAAAGCACTGGATTTGATATGATCATCTTCAGTAGTTTGACAAAGGTTTCCTCCCGTTTTCAGAGAGCTGTTTTGAGGCTGCTGGGAAGCAGATGGCTGGAGACCTGTGCCGAGCTGGTGACCCCACAGGTGCACACGAGGAGAATGACATGCAGCACTCTGCCACCACAAACGCCAAGGTCAGCTCATCTGCGCAGCCAACATCACTACACCTGTTCAGCTAACATAGACTCACCTGTTCAGCTAACATAGACTCACTTACACAGCCAACATCAGTGCACCTGTTCAGCTAACATAAACTCACCTACACAGCCAACATCAGTACACCTGTTCAGCTAACACAGACTCACCTGTTCAGCCAACATCAGCGCGCGTGTTTGGCTAACACTGGCGCACCTGTTCAGGCTAGCATCAGTTGATCGGATTGCGCGGTAGTGTTTAGCTTTCTTTCTCTGTTACAGAGTGCAGACATGGAGGAGGGAAGGACTGAATCACTTCTTATAAAGGAGGAGAGGCTGGAAGAGGACAGTGACCCACAGGGAGAGCTGAAGATCAGGGTGGAGAGTAAGTAGGAAGGAGGGCAAATACTGAATAGCCCACAGGACAGAACGCTATGTTTACAATTTATGGGAGACAGCAAATTCATGTTACTACCTGTATTAATGTTAGGAGGGAGAGATGTCAGAGGACAGAGAGCCCAGGTGTGTTCTAAATAGGTGGGGTTTTAACCTTCAGTGGTAGGAATGGTGTATATATATATATGGTACTAATATTTACATTGGTTCTCACCTTCCCCCTCCAGGAGCTGTGGAGTCGAGGGCAGGTGGTGGGGAAAGAACTCCCATTCAGGACACACAGAATAAAGCAGCACAACACACAGAGGAGCTCACTGAGCAGCACAGGACCAGACACAGTGCTTGGGAGGTCAGTGGATTGGAGGACGTCCTCAAAGCAGAACCGGATAACAAGAGAGACATCCAGGGACTCCAATATATAGGATCTGAACACAGAGAAGGACGACAGAGCAGTCTGGACTCTGAATGTGTCATGTATGAGAGAACCAGGCATCTGGAGGATTACTTTTCACAGGCCAGTGCATATACTGAGCCTGAAGATCCATTTTGCTCTTACTCTACAGAAACAGACTCAGAAAACCTGTCATTTCAGTCCAAACTGCAGCTTGAAACAGAAGATGCTGTTGGTAGGAGGCTTCCACTGAGCTCTCCTGATGTGAAAGTAGAGGTTGTATCGACAGACTGTGTGTCCATTAAAGTAGAGGGTGAGAAGGGTGATGCTTGGAACCAAGGCACTGCGTCAGGGATCCTTTACACACAGCACAGACATTACAATGAAGACAGAGAGACCGGGCAAATGGAAAGTATTTTAAACTTCTGTCCCCCAGATACCCAAATGGCAGCTGGTGAACCCACAGCAGCTGCAAAATCAAATGCACGGGATATGAACGGATATTCCCTCTTGGAGAAAAAGTGCGCAGCCTCGAAAGGTTTCAGAACTCATCGTAAGGTCTGCACGAGGAAGCGAAAGTTTATTTGCAAATATTGTGGGAAGGGTTTCCCTCGGGCAAAAGAGCTTGAAATACACCAGAGGGTTCACACAGGAGAGAAACCATTCAGCTGTACACAGTGTGGGAAGCGATTCACCCAGTCATGTAATCTTAAAACACATCTGAGTATTCACACCGGAGAGAAACCATTTCGTTGTCTGCAGTGTGGAAAGAGGTTTGTTCAATCAGGTTATCTCAAAGCACATCAGAGAGTCCACACGGGAGAGAAACCATTCAGCTGCAACCAGTGTGGGAAGAGATTTGGGCAGTCGTCTTATCTGAGATCTCATCAAAGTGTCCACACAGGGGAGAAACCATTTAGCTGTGCGCATTGCGGCAAATGTTTCACTCGTTCATGTCATCTTAAAAGACATCAGAGTGTTCATGTGCCTGGTGATTGTACTGATGTGACCTTATACTGATATACCCTTGTGTCTGAGTAAGCATTGTTAAAAATAAGGTGAGTAGACAGTTACCTGCATACTGTCATAGACATGTTTTCCTACAGTGTGGCATAACTGAAATTATACCATAATGGTATATGTGCAAATTGAGATGAATCTATTTCAGCCTCCTTTCCACTCTAGAGCTGGAACCAGGCTACTGCTCATTATATTCCTTTCCCACAATGAAGCTGGAACCAGCTCTTTCCATCCAGGGACAGATTGTTTATCATTCTCTTCTTCTCTAGACATGTTGTTGCCAGACTATTAAACAGAAAAAAATACAGTTTGTAAGTACAGGCAGTCATCCCTGCTGGGGAAGACACCAGCTCTGCATATGATGTATGCGGTGCATATGCATATGGTGTAGTTTTGGTGGTGGGCACGTCAGTGGAAAAGCATTCATGCTTTACCAGGGCAGACAGCTTTGGCTCAAGCCTGTGCTACCCTGGTTCCAGCTCTGAAGTGGAAACAGAGTGCAGGATGCACAGTGGGTGGCGGCTAGTGGGTCTGTTCAGCAAGAACAGATCGATGCAGTGCTAATGATTACAGAAAAGGCTTCACAATCATACCCTGTGGTGCATTGTGGGTAGTGCTGTCACACAGCCTTTGTTTCTCCCCTGCCCTTTGGCAAACCTGATTGTTTCTTCATCACCCTGCCCCCTCCCTTTATCTCCTGAGCCTACAGAGCTGATACCCTGCCAATCACACCAGAAAGGGTCAACTGGCTTGACCAATAACACACAGTCATTGGGTAAACTTGGGGTGAGTGACACATCAAAGTGGGTAAGGTATTGAACTCTGGAAGAAAAGAGGGTACTAAAACCTGTACCAAAATATTTTTATCTGTAGACCTTCAATTTATCTGTTGTTGAGATGTATCTGGTTATATATTAGATGACTGCATGTTTTCCATCAGTTATTATTGGAAAGAATGATTTCTTGTATTTGCAGCAACTAATGTAACTTTATTTTTAAGTGACAGTTTATTGACTACACTACAAAGTCATTGTAGCAATGTATATCCTACCCTTTTAAATTATGTAAGAGGTGTTTGTATTCCTATTCTTTGGAATTGAAAAATAAAATTAATACCTGTAATCAATAGTCTAACATACAGTGTCCATAAATTTAGTCAACAGTATGACGGTATGCAATGTTGCATTTTGGTTGTGGTAGATGGAGAAAAAACATTGTTACAATGTTATCCCAACATTGTGTTGGACATAAGCAGACCACAGCCTTACACAGCCTCCTCACAGTGATGCAGCGTGTTGCAGTAATGCTTTCTTCCAGCTGTGCCTCTCTCCCTTTCATCGGGGATTCCCTCAAATGTGGACATTTTCTGACATCACTGAGTGGGCCACATTCCCATGGGCTGCTATTGTCTGTTATACTTGTGAGTGTGCAGGAAGTGACTGTGTTTTAATTCTGTGTACATTTATAAAGGTCATGTGTAGCTTTAGATGCATACGAGTCTTGCATCTTGTATGCACACAGACCAAGGTGTAAAGCTGTTGAGTACTGAGTGTGTGATACCAGCAACCTTGTGATTAACTGTGATGCAGTTAGTGCACAGATTATCCGAAACTGTTCCAAAGGACCGTTTGAGAGACTGTAAAGCTGTAAACAGTGTGGGGTATCTTTCCCTTGTTCAGAGAGACTTAAGACACCAAAGAGTCCACGCAGAGAGAAGCCACTCAGCTGCAGAGAGACTATATCCTAGTCTGCAGCGTACACCTGTCAGCAAGTCAGGTTATCTGTTTCCCACACAGAAGTGAGACTGTAGGGCTGCACACATTTTGGGAAGTGTTTCACTGTTTCATGTCATCTTTAAATACATCAGTGTGTAAAAGAGAAGACATTTACATGCACGTCGTTAGTAAGCTTTGTGCATGTAGCTGAAACGTTGCAGGAGACCTGGTAGTTTAATTTTGCTATGAGAAACTGTTAATGAGAAGACTGCATGACAACATGATTTATGTGTCAAATGTAAAGACAGCTGTTATTTGTATGGTCTATACTGTAGCCAACAGCATGTAGTTTAAAAGTTAAACAAGACATTTAATTGGACTAATTTATGATAAAATTACACAAAAGTTTTATTTCACCAGATGCTCTGTATATGATATCTCAGATATCTCAATAATTGGCCATAATTGGGGTCTCTTATTCCTTCATTGAATGCGATCACCATGGAAGGAAATAAGATTAATGTGGGTAATTTTGCAGGTTTTGTATTCTGTAACTGAAAGATGCAGTTCCTCGAACACGGCGCCCTATAAAAACGTGTAATAGATTTACGAAACATCAAAGATTGGATGCAGCGTGAGACACAAATGCACCGCCATTCATTTCCAGTATTTACGGCTTTACGTCGAATGACAACGGCGTCAGAGATTGTACGAGATCTTATTCTTACAGCAAAATCCTCTCAACGAACTTTTAGAATCGGACTACTTTCTTTTATTTACGATGTAAACACAATATATACGGAAAATTTCACGTGTCCAAATTTTTTTTCAAATACCAACTATAAATTTAAGGTTTTATTGCCCAAAAATCCCCAGACTAGCACATCTAAATAATGTAACTGCACGTACAGCTTTCTTCATGGGGACTATAGTCATATAGCCATAGTCGTTGTAAATGAATTACACCGTGGTCATCACCTCGACTCAACTCAGTGGGTCTTGGGAGCGCCATGTGACGGTGTTTCGAACGATATAACCGGAGATTACACTCTCGTTTCACCAACATCTTTGGGCGTCATTGCCAGGGTGGGTGTACTTAGCAACAGATCCTGGATCAGAATCAACATTTATACTACATGGGATGGGGTTAGGTTTGGGAGTCCACGGCTGATCTCAGATCTGCTGTAAAGGACAGAGAGTGGCCGGGGGGCCTTTCCTAGGCAGTGCGGAAATGAAAACGAACTAGATGATACACCACAACGGTACCTTGCCAGTCATTTGAATCCGTTTGGTCTTTCCAGACATCGTGAACAAACATCTCCAGAATCTCCAGAAGACATCTTGAATTAGGGAGCGAAGAAGGCGCATATCGGTAGCTAGTGGCTGCTCGCTGCAATGTCGAATTGCATAGCATTTCATACACAGATAGCCTCCATAATGGAGGTGCTAGCAAACGCGGCCGTGGCGGAAATCTGCAAACTTGTGGACGATGGATATGCGGTTCTGCGTTTGGAGATGTCTCAGAGCCAGAAAGAGAACAAAGCTTTAAAGAGGAAACTTCAGATGATGGAGCTTCGGATTGCGGGAGGGCTTTCGGAGAGAAGAGAACAGGAGACCTCCGTAAATAATCGCCCCCACGGAGTTCATGGTTGCGATAAATTCAGAAGAACAGGCACCGGTAAAGCTAGTGAGCTAACATTACTTCGTGTTGTTTAGGCCATAAACGCTAACATTAGCCACGCTAGTATGCCACTTAGAGGGAGACATAAGTTTGCTTGTTATCTGGTTTAGCTGCGTTTAAACCTTGCAGCCAACTTTGGTTGGGTTGGGTAGCCAACTTTTGTGGTACTTTGAAAAACCTGATGTATAAATGACACCGAGCAATGGTTTTAGTTAATGTATTGCTTGTTTTTCAGAGGGCCATTTCCCAGCCGAAGGCAGAGTCCCCGTTAGACCGCTGGACAGTCTCGGGAGAGATGGAGAGACCGCAGCCGTGGATGGAGACTTCAGTCCGGTACAGCCAGCCGGCATGAGGGACGAGGTCAGCTCAACTAAGCCAACATGTGAACTGCTGATCAACAACCGAGATGGCATTATTTACAAGAAGAAACTGCGCTATTCTTTCCCATCGTGTTGTTTTCGCTGAAATTAAGGATGAATTTCAATCCTCCGTATGTCCTGTGCATATTGGAGAATTGACAATAAAGTTGACTTTGACTTTGATGAACGATACAGCCACAGAGAAGTTTCAGCTGCAGTGTTGCATTAACATTTCGTTTGACAGCTACCAGTGAGTCTCTCTAGAGCAGTGTTTCCCAGTACTGGTAACGTCAACAGGGAGGAACGTATTTTCTTCATATGACCTTTGAATCGGTATACTAGGTTTGATTGTGTGTTAGATACAAAACAGGTCTTAACGCCATTTAAATAGGACTTGCTATTAGTTCTTTGATACATGTTTGTTGGAAATGTGTTTTATCAGTTGTCACAGGGATGCAAGTAAATGTCTTCTCTAAGTAAATTGCAGGCTCCTAAAACTTAGCTAAAGGTACAGACGGGTGTCCAGCATTATTCAGAATAATACGTTATTCAGTGGGACCTATAACTGATTAAGCTTAACTGAAACAGCGGCACCAAGACGAAGGGCAGAAAAAAAATCTGCAACAGCGTATTTCTTTAGCAGGGACGTAAAAGTAATTATTGTAAAAAGTAATGTCAATGAAACCAGATGGAGAGCTCAGCCGTAACGAAGACCAGCATATGCAGGGATACCTCTCAGTTGCACCCATTGCTACAGAAGATTCTTTCCGAATTTAAACATAAACAGCATTTCACTGTGTTCATGTGGGACATAGACAGCCTGTCTGAAGACATTTCAGATTGTTTTGCCATTCTTAAAGAAGATTTAAAAATTATTTGTGTATTTCTTACTCTTGGATTACTTTGTCCAGCATGAGTCCATAATCACTAGGTGTGTCATTGATGTATTTTAGTAGACTTTAAAACTAGTTAATGTGTATTACTAAACATTGCATATTGATCTGTTTCCAGTCAGACTGACCACCTCATTCCTCTGTTACAGAGTGCAGACATGGAGGAGGGAAGGACTGAATCACTTCTTATAAAGGAGGAGAGGCTGGAAGAGGACAGTGACCCACAGGGAGAGATGAAGATCAGGGTGGAGAGTAAGTAGCTGGAGGGTAACACAGGAAATAAACTTTAAAATCAGCACATCGATATGGTTAGCCATGCCCTGTCCTGTTCCCATTTCTTCCAGCAAATTCAGGCTTCAGCTTTAAGCACACATTTATGACATGTCTATTTTGCAGTTTACAGTTTTGATGTATTTATTTAACAGTATAACAAAGCTTCATTGAGGGCCCTTTGTAACTCACTTGGTATTAGTCCGTCTGCTAAACAAAATGTGAAAGAAAAATTACAAATAACATGGGCCTGTGTAAGTGTCCAGAGAGCCTGAGTGCATTTCATTCTTAGAAAGAAATCACATAAAGAGAGAGAGAGAGGGCTTCAATGGTAGAACATTTTAAGTGAACCAGTTTTCAACTGTATCAGTGTTAGTTCACAAAACAAATCTGGTTGACAGTGATCAATGGTTCTTTTGGCAGCATTGTCATACTGTTGTAGATTATTTTGTGTTTTGTGGATTCTCTTCTCAGTAACATGTATGTTGCCTCTTGTCTTCCCTCCAGGAGCTGTGGAGTCGAGGGCAGGTGGTGGGGAAAGAACTCCCATTCAGGACACACAGAATAAAGCAGCACAACACACAGAGGAGCTCACTGAGCAGCACAGGACCAGACACAGTGCTTGGGAGGTCAGTGGATTGGAAACTGTCCTTAAGACAGAGCCAGAGAATGAGAATGTCAAGACGGTTCAACACACAGGATCTGAACACAGCACAGGAAGACTCAACAGTTCCTGCCCTGAGCACTTAATGTGTGAGAGAACTAGCCAACTGAGGACTTTTTTTACACAGGGGGGTGGTGAAACCGAGGCTGATGATCCGTCGTGTTCTTACGGTACAGAGACAAACTCTGAGAGCCTGTCGTTTCACTCAGAGCTGCAGTCGCTTGCTTCTACAGGCAAAGGTGCTGGGAACAGTCTGTCATTCGGTTCTCTGGATGTAAAACCAGAGGCTGCAATGATGGACTCCGTTTCCGCCGAGGGGGCTGAGATGCATACAGTTTGGAATAAAGACGCCATTTCAGGAGAAATTCCAGCACAGCACAGACAGTACAGTGAAGACAGAGACAGAGAGGATATGCACCCAGGGAGTGTGGACATGTGTGCCCCATATCCACAGCTGGCAGTGGGGGAGAATACAGCACTGACACACATCATTGCCCCTGATATAAATGCACGTGTTCCCTTTGATAAAAATTCCCCTGCATCAAAGGGTATGAATACCCAGAGACTGGGCAGAAGAGAGAAACTGTTCATTTGTACATATTGTGGGAAGGCTTTCAATCGCCCAAAAAAGGTTGAAATACACCAGAGAGTCCACACGGGAGAAAAGCCGTTTAGATGTTCACTTTGCGGAAAGTGGTTTGCTGAATCAGGTAATCTTAAAAAGCATCAGAGGGTTCATACGGGAGAGAAGCCATTCAGCTGCACACTCTGTGGGAAAAGATTTGCCTGGATACGTAATCTCAAAACGCACCAGCAGAGAAACCATACACCTGTGTGTAGTGGAAGATGAGTTTCTTCAGTTATGATTGGTGAGAGGGGAAAAAACCTTAGCAACCAGTAAATGTACAGTATGTACATGCTTACTATCCATGATTCACCTTTAGACCATCCTGTCTCTAGTGTGAGTTTTATATAATTTGTGCTGGATTTTGGCATTGTGTGCATGGAACATTATTTAAATCCCTTTAGTTCTCCTAATGTACACTGAATTCACTAATGAGCAGATCACGGACATCAAGTTCTCAGTACTGAATAAGCTGACTCTGAAAAATGATGACAGTAATGGTCAAAAATCAAAATGTGAATGTAGATCGTTATTTAACTGTCCCTTTAGACTACTAAGGTCATTCTACATCACTCTACATTGGATAAAATAAGAACCACACTTAGTAATGTGTATTAGCACCTTGAAAATAAAGTGTGATATTTTTGTCAGTTTTAAAGGCCAGAGCAAGTTTTTGTTGCCTTTTTTAAAAACTAAAAACCCTGTATATGTGTTGTTTAAAAAGCAAAACAGGTGACATTAATTTCAAGTGCAAGTCTCGCCAAGCTAAGCCAGAAATGTTGGGTATAAAAATTTGCGAGCATTAGTGCAATGCTCAGCGGCACATGTGAATGGGAAGAGGAGGCATGTCTGCAGGATCTGTGGGATGAAACAGACCCAGTTTACACACAGTTGTATACCTGTGGGTAGGAATGGTCAGTAGCTCACCCCAGCAAATAATGTAAGGAAATGTATCTTCCAAACCACCCTTGAGCTTGTAATTCCACACTGAGAAAGAACTTACTATATGCAACGCATCCTGGGTGTATCATGTCAGTGACAGAAACAAGGGATTCTGGGAGTTTACAAAACAACGCTGCATCTAGTTGTACATGAGAGAGAAAATAGTCTTTAACTTTTTAACCCATTTTGGGATCATGGACTGTAAAAGTGTCTTAGATTTGTCTATGTAGTGTTGGTATTTAAAACACGTGTTTACTTGTTTACCAAAATCAAAAACATTCTTGAGACTTGGACGTAAAGAATCACCTGTGTGGATGTTGTTGTTTATGCATTGTATTGAAAGTTTGAAAATTTTAATAAAATAATTGATCACAAATGAAAAAAAAAAAGTTTCTTCCCGACTGTTGAGCTGTTTGATTGAAGGGGCAATACATCAACTCATTGTACTGGGTGGAAGCTGAGTCATTCCTGGTACAGAGGATCACTTCTGGCTGTGAATACACATTCCCTCCCTAAAGCGCATACCCTGGGGTCTGTGATTCCCCCAGTTTTTATTTTAAACAAATCCTCTCCAGGTCAGGGAGGCACGTAGCCCACATACCTATAGAGAACATAACACGTAGTCCTGGGGCAGTTCAGGTCCAAAGGGTTAGAAAAGAGTGCTCACCAAATATACTGTACCCATCTTCACATCAACATATAACTGATAGTGCTCAAACATAAGCTTGTCATGGCCATGTTTATCATTTTGCTCACATTTGAATTGCATTGACTATTTTCCCAGATACTCACATATTTCTTCACAGATTTATATTGTGTGGTAGCAACTGGAGTTTTAGATGACACGCCTTACGAAAAGCTGTCAGGTAGTTTCCATGCAGTTTGCAGCATTAGTTGTTCAAGTATTTCTGTCACACTTAATGTATGTGGAAAAAAATAATAATCTTTGCCAAGCATTAGCCTTCACCAAAATGTCATTTCTGTGTTGGTCAAGAACACAAGTCTTAATGGAAAAATATAATGAAAGAAGGCTTCAGTGTCTTAATAATAATAGTATAACATCCGCATTGTTGTACATCCTACCACTTTCCCCTGACAATGTCATAGTCTTCTTATGCTACTCACTGCACTTTGTCATA
The DNA here is from genome assembly GCF_013368585.1 of Megalops cyprinoides. Lineage (NCBI taxonomy): Eukaryota > Metazoa > Chordata > Actinopteri > Elopiformes > Megalopidae > Megalops > Megalops cyprinoides. Next base: position 26,143,250 of record NC_050604.1, read on the forward strand.
CCCAATATAATAAACTGGGTTTCAGACTAGCTTAGCTGTAGGTAATGTTTCTTACCCAGTGTGTGATGCTGTGGTTTTGAAGGTTGGTGACCTGGGGGATCAGTCACGCTAATCATCTGGTTTCTCTCTTACAGCCGACAGACACGGAGGAGCAGAAACCTGAATCACTTCTGATCAAAGAGGAGAGACCGGCGGGAGACCTGAGGAGCAGTGACCCAGCGGGAGGGCTGAGGAGCAGTGACCCAGCGGGAGACCTGAGGAGCAGTGACCCAGCGGGAGGGCTGAGGAGCAGTGACCCAGCGGGAGACCTGAGGAGCAGTGACCCAGTGGGAGACCTGAGGAGCAGAGAGGAATGTAGGTGATCAGAGACCAAAACACGGGACTAATGGTGATGCCCTGGAAATATGTAATGATTGAGGCAAAAACTCAGGAGATGTGTCACTTGCAGTCCCATTGAATAACATCAGTAATGATTGCTGGTTCTCCTGCTCTCTCTAGGCGCTGTGTCATTCATCGCAGGAGTTGAGGAAGGAGCTCCTTCTGTGGACACACAGAGTCGACCAGCTCAACACACAGAGGAGCTCACTGAGCAGCACAGGACCAGACACAGTGCTTGGGAGGTCAGTGGATTGGAGAACATCCTCAAAGCAGAGCCTGAGAATAATAGTGTTAACAAGAGACTCCAGCACAGAGGATCTGAACACAGGGCAGGAAGACTGAGCAGTCTGGGCTCTGAGAGTGTAATGTGTGAGAGAACCAGTCATCTGGGGACGTGCTTTACACAGGGGAGAGCAAACGCAGAGGCTGAGGACCCGTCTTGCTCCTATGCTGCAGAAATGGACTCGGAGAGTCTGTCAGCTCACTCACAGCTGCAGTCATTTCCAGCTACAGAGGAAGGTGCTGGGAACAGTCTGTCCTTTTCGGGACATTCTGATGCGACTCTTGAGGGGGTGCTTATTGGCTCTGTGCCTGTAGAGGAGACGGTGCAGATGCACCCAGGCTTTAACGAAAGGGGAACATCAGGAGAAACTCACACGCTACACAGTCATTACAAAGACATCAGGGAGAGCAGAGAAATGCAGCCACATAGTGTAGCTTACAGCCGCCCATCACATAATGAAGTGGCTTTCAGAAAGGCCCAGCACAGGTATGGCGTTCGGAAGAAACGAAACATTTGCTCGTTCTGCGGAAAGTGTTTTGCTGGTCCAACAAATCTTGAGGCTCACTACAGAATCCACACAGGAGAGAAACCATTCAGCTGCACTCAGTGCGGAAAACGGTTCACTCAGTTTGGTAATCTTAAGGCACACCAGAATGTTCACACAGGAGAGAAACCGTTCAGCTGCGTGCACTGCGGGGACAGTTTCTCCCACCCAAGTAATCTTAAAAGGCATCAGAGACGTCTTCACAAGGACATGAGCTGAGGAAAAGAGGAAGATTATGTCTTTGACAGTGCTTTGCCCCTAACCAGCCTAAAGGGGTATAACAGACACTGCACAGTGGGGGACACGCTGTGGTCCTTTTTTTACAGCTGGTTCTGTTTCAAAGTCTCTTCCCTCACAGCAATGACCATGGCCAACTGCTCCATAGATTTCAAAAGGAAAGGACAAATTATAAAGAAAAACATAGACAAATTCACAAACTCGATCCGTCCATCGGTCTTGTTCCAGAGAGATAATTTTAGACTGTGTGGGAGATTTACATGGTGCTTCCAGCGTTAAAACAACACAACAACCTCAGGGCCAACACAAACAGAAGCAGCTCAGCTGGGACTCAGAGGAAAGACCACGCATCTGTCTCTGTTTCTCCTCCCATAGGCTGACGGGCATTACATCCCAAACCACTGCAGCCCCTCCCTTTGTTATTGCTGTGCAATATGGACTCTCACACCCCCTCTCTTCTGAGTGTTCCCATTCATACATTCCAGTTCTATGGGCCTCTCTGATTGGAGCCTGAGATTCATTTTAAAGTTATCTCAGCCAATATCTAAGCCAATAGATAAATCCGCGGGTACCCTTTAAAATGTGTTCAGTGGACCGTCAAAGGCCCTCACAGGACAGATTCCTAACTACGTGGTATGCTTAAATGACTATTCTATTTTAATTGTTATTTGTTTTCAATGTCCATTACTGTGGGAAATGCCAGTTGGCAGTTAGCCAGGCAGTATTTTCTTTTATTTGTACTTTGCCCAGATTCTTCTTTTACAGTATTGAGTCATTATTAAGAAAAATATCATGCCCAGTTTTAGAATAAGCCAGGAGTACTTAGTCAAGGTTATAACACGACCAGTAGAAAGACTTTCTGACAGAAACCAGTTTTGTATGACACCTTTTTACACTCTTGTGTAAATGTAGATGTACAGTGGTTGTTATAGTTTGTTTGAATAAACATAAAACTTTGCATCCCTGCTTTATGTAATAAAGACTCAAATCTTATATTCTATTTGGAAAATGCATGAATGGTTATTTGCAACGTATTTTCTATTAAAAAAATAGCATGTATCAGAGAGGTTATCAAATAGGGTTGATGTTGGAGCATCATGGTTATCTTGCCTGGTGGTATAGACCTCTTCGTGTGTGATATTTGTGTTATTTTAATAAATACTGCAGTTGCATCCACTCTACATGCACTCTTACGCTATGGCAGGAAATTTTCCTTGTGGTTAGAGTGGGAATATGTATGAAGACTGCTCCCTGTGGCAAAGGCAATTTAATTACAAAATTCCCTTCTGCTGAAAGATGGCCTTTCCAAGACCAGAGTTTGTTTGTTCTCGGTTGGGAAATATTTTGTGATCTTGTCGAGGTGAAAGAACTGTTCTGCAAGAACACCAACGACAATGTCAGAGCTGAAGCCATCGGAAAAATGTGGATGATATTTCCTACATGACTTACTGCAATTTAAAGTCCCAAATATAGCTCAGCTTCGTCTGTGTGAAACTGTCCCAATATTTAAGCCTGAAAGACTGTCATTTGAATAATCTTCAAGAATATGCAAAGTGATTTATTTTTGCCTCGATGGGAGAGGACGTTCTGGCTGCTATCTTCCTGCAGGTGGCAGCATTTCACCTTTATCCTGTTATAATGTGGTGTAGGCCTAATTCTTTTCCCCCTCACTTAAACGATTTGTTCAGTTAACAGGCTTGACCTTGGCTGTACATCAGCAAGCAAATAAGCTGACAGGCTTGAGTATATGATCTGGAGGGAAACTAGTTGCTGTTGGAGAATTCAGATAGACAAACAGAAATCATTTGTATATGACCTGAGGACTGTTTAACAGTCATACATTGGCCGATTCAGCTCCCCAGGTATAGATACCCAAACACCAGTCATATCCATTAAATCTGCTTAACACGTGTAATACCACCACACTGGTTACTGCTTAAAATACCTGTATAGTACCTGAATACCTGTGAGAAGAAAATAATGAGAATTGTATAGTTCTAAATCAATCAGTTCACAACAATATGGCCCAAAAATTCTTGCCCTGATAGAAAATATAGTCTGTTAAAACTGCCGCTACAGAAATGCCATTGGACCTTTATAGTCTATATAGAGGTATAACAGAAATACTTGTGACGTGTGGCACCAAAGCATCTGTTCTATGACATTGGTCAGCTACAGATGTCATTCCTAGCTTTATATATTTATTTACGGATATTGTTTTTGAGGTTTCATATCATAAATCGCTACTTGCTTGACCAATGGTGTGTGGCTGATGGCTGAAAGGCCGCGATAAACGTTGGTGTACATTCCTCTTTCTCTGTTACAGAGTGCAGACATGGAGGAGGGAAGGACTGAATCACTTCTTATAAAGGAGGAGAGGCTGGAAGAGGACAGTGACCCACAGGGAGAGATGAAGATCAGGGTGGAGAGTAAGTAAAGAGGAGAAGCAGTGGAGCTTTTTTTTAACAGATATGCATCATTACAGATACACTACAACATGCATCACTCTGGCCAAGCACTACTTATGTCTAAACATGTCAAGTGTCAACATACAGAGACACAGAAGTACACCCGTCTCTTCCAAATGAGCACATGTAAATTGACATTCTCTTCAGATGCTCTTGGCTGGTGAAAATGGCCACTTGTACTGTATATTGTAGTATCTGGTAGTAATATCTGCTTACTGAAACCTTCCAGGATCTGTGGTCCCTGATGGTGTTGGAGAGGCTTCCGCTTTGGACTCGCTCAGAGAGACCGGGCCCTGCGTTTGGGAGGTCAGTGGACTGGAGACTGCGCTGAGTGTAAAGCCGAGGCTCCAACATGGAGGATCTGACCGCAGGACAGGAAGGCTGAACGGTCTGGGCTGCGACCGCATGGTGCGCGAGAGACCCAGCCACCTGAGGACCGTGTTTCCACAGTGGGCCACGGACACACAGCCTGAGGATCCGTCCTGCTCCTACACCACAGACGTGGCCCCGGAGAGCCTGGGGGCTCATTCAGAGCTGCAGTCGCTTCCCGCGACAGGGGAAGGAGCCAGAAACAGGCTGCCCTTTTCAGGACACTCTGCTTTCACTCATTCACCGTTTAACAATGGGGTCCTCTCAGGCAGAGCTCGGCCTCAAGAAAGTCATTGCAAAGATGTCAGGGAGAGGGGAACAAAGCAGCCTCGACATGTTGCTAACAGGGGTCCACCCCACACCCGAATAACTGAGCGAGAGAACAGGCTGACAGCAAAATCAAACACACCCGTTACAAATCAGTGTGCAGCCAGTAACACAACTCTCACTTCAACAAAAAGTTTTAGGACTCACCATGAGGTTTGCATAAGAAAGAGAAGGTTCATTTGTAGATACTGTGGGAAGGGTTTCCCTCGAGCAAAGGAGCTTGAAATACACCAGAGGGTCCACACAGGAGAGAAACCATTCAGCTGCACACAGTGTGGGAAGAGGTTCACTCAGTCGTGTAATCTTAAAACGCACCAGAGCATTCACACAGGAGAGAAACCATTCAGATGTGCACTTTGTGGAAAGAATTTCACTCGTTCCAGCCATCTTAAAAGACACCAAAGTGTTCACACAGGAGCAAAACCTTCACAACATGAAGTGTTTTTACTTTAGCCATACTGATATTCTGATGCTAAAAAGTCACAATTCAGACTGCCCTGACCTTTTTTCATTTGACTGTGAGGTCCATGAATTCCAAATACCCTCATATGCCCTGCAAAATAGAAGCTGCATCTCAACCTGTAAATATAACACCCCATCAAATGAGACGGCATTTGGGATGGCAGTGTAGAATTCTGTTTTCTAAGAGAAACCAAGATTTCTAAACCAAGAAATTAAACCAGCAGAATGACCAAACAGCTGCATATAGTGTCAGAAGAAATTAGTCTCTAGGACTTGACTTTTAAAAGAAACAAATTTGCATTTTGTAGGCTGATATCATTTGGTGGGCGCAGTGCATATGGTTTCAGCAAAGGGAAAAGCTATCTTGTAAAAGCAAACTCTTATGCCCACTGGAATGAGTGAATGAAGAGATTTTTCAAATGTCACTTTTAATATAATATATAAATGTATATTGTTGATTGTGTAATATTGTGTATTAAAAAATGATTGTTTTTTAATACACATTTCCCTTTTCCACCTCTTTATTGTTATTCTGACAAAAATGTGTAATTGTTGAGACTGAAGGTTATGGTTTCAAGACAATTTTTTTTAGCTTTTGCCTAACTGCCTCTCTTTCCAAGATCCATAATAATGTCATTTTATAAGGGGCAAATGAAAATTTAATTAAATAAAGCATGTTCAGGGTCAAATACAGTCGATTTATAAGAGTAGAGAATCACTACGGCTGAATGGCTAACAGAGAAGACCATGTACAGGCAAGTTGAAGACCAAAAACAACAAAACTGTTCAGGTGTCGGCTGGAAAACTCTGCAAGTCACAACAGGCTACACGGGCCGCGACTGTACATTAAAATGATCGTATTTCCGTAGTATGTGCAACATAATACACACACGAACATGCCTGGACGTATAACTGGCATAAGAAAAAAAATAGCAGAGGATGGTTTCGATCCATCGACCTCTGGGTTATGGGCCCAGCACGCTTCCGCTGCGCCACTCTGCTTTACGACTGAAAGAGTTTCACGTGCCAACTTGTTACTGACGTAAGTAGCAGTGGCGTATTTAACTTGTTCATGTTGTACCGGTCAAGATCTACTTTCACCCCACAAACCGATCTATTGCTTGATTGCGATCGATTCACCAAATCAATTAGTTCAGTTAAAGTCGAAAATATTTTTGAAGCGTTGTTGAATACTGCAGTGTGATACATAAAAAACGACCCGTTGTCTCATTATCTTTTAAACTTATTTGAGACACACAGACGCACCGTCGGGTTGAACCTGATCGACACAGTGTTGCGGTGGGCTGAAATCTATTGGAGAGTATAAACCGAATAAAACGCATTACACTATTCGCGAACAACCTCAATGTGGTAGAAGAAAAATACATGTTCCCTGACCGGGAATCGAACCCGGGCCGCGGCGGTGAGAGCGCCGAATCCTAACCACTAGACCACCAGGGAAGCTGGATATAGCTTTCCTGATAAAGATTGTTGTTGTCATCTAGTTCTTCTTCTTCACACGCGTCGAAAATGTTTACACACATTTGAAACTCTCAGGTGTATACCCGAACTAGTAGTGACGGGATTTGAATTATGCATCGCATGGCGCAGTTCAAAAAAACGTGAGTTTATATTAATTTACTCCTACAAGGACTAATTAATTATCACAAAAACTATCACTCCTACAGACAGACTACCTTGGTCAGGCATGAAAGAGTGTTTAATCTTGTATCATATACTTTCCAATAATTTTCTGCCACTAAGCAGTGCTGTCCTTTATGTCCTATGCAATATAAAAACAGCTTCTTACACGATGTAATCGAAGGAAGTAAGAACGAAAAGAAGCAACCGCCCAACGTGGGGCTCGAACCCACGACCCTGAGATTAAGAGTCTCATGCTCTACCGACTGAGCTAGCCGGGCTTGCGCTTAATCTTAACAACAAACCACTAAAACCTTAATTTGATAGACTATAACCTATTTGAGATTACGAGCTACTGGGTATTTTTCGCAAACATGAACCGGACTGAACATTTCCTGAATTGCCTAACAAGCTATCGTTTTATCCTTAGCTTAGTTGTTATAATTACCTGTTAACAGTCCCCACTTTATCGATTAGGCGGTTTCGTCTTTAAACATTTTAATGACGGCAGGGAGGACTTGATGTCGTCACCAATTAAGAAAACGCTTCCATCGCTTCAAATTCTAATAGAAAGGTGTGCAAATCCAGTTGACCCCTCTTGCATCATTGGGGTCAGAGGATTTGCCTCAGGTGTGCGTATTTTAATATTGTCAGTTCAATAGCTGGTTATGAAACTACACTACAATCCTCACTATTCCCGCTGAACACCATTCTGTCCGTAATGTACACATTGCCAGAAAATGGCCGACAACAGCATTAAAGGGTACAATAAAGTCAAAGTCATTTTACATTTATTTTTTATGTTATGATAGCGAAATTAGTTGGCTTTTTCCAATGACATAGTAAGTATAACATAATTTCATTAAAAAAAACAGAGCAACAACATAGAACTATGCCTTGAAAAGTGGGACTAGAAAGAAATCATTATTCATTAACCAACCAATCGAAACTGAGAACACATCTGAAATAATAATCAGAGAAAATACATGACAAACTGAAGAGTGTATTTACAGCTGTTCACAGTGCTATCGTATGGTCATGGGGCAGAGGGAAGCTTGGCTTCATACGGTTACTTGTTCTGATACAGACAGGGGACAGGGGACAGGGACAGTCCAGAGAGACACCTATGTTTACTGAAACATAGGGAGAGAGATACCAGCATCCCGCAGATACTGAGACACACCCTGACGAGACAAGAAGACTGGTCTCCCGTTGCTAGGTTACCAGCTTCTCTCCTGACGCTCCTCTTTGCTCTTTGTCCATGACACCCTTCTCACGGTCTTCCTCTCCCTCTGTCCGCCTCTCCTCCTCCATCCCCCTCTCCTCCTCTTCCTCTTCCTCTGTGCCTCGTCCCTCTCTCATGCCTGTCACTCTCCTCCTCCTCCCTCTCTCTCTCAGAGCGCAGGGAAGGCAGTTTATCAGGAAGAGCAGCATGGAGAGGCAGAGCAGGGAGAGCACAGCGCCCACTCCCACCTCCAGCTCCCTCTCTCCGCTCTTCCCCTCCCCTCTCTCCCTCTCCATGCCTGGGGAGAAGTAAACTCCACTCCCCTCGTGGTTTGGCGTCAGGACTGCCCTCTCCAGGTCATTTTTCAGACTGACGTTGCTGTCGCCATAGTCGCTGGAGGAGTTGCCCAGGTTACCGTCACTGTCCCCGAAATGGTTGTACAGGCCTTTTTCGGACTCCAGAAGCACCTCGGAAATTTCCAGCATTTCGAAGTCCTGCTCCTCACTCTCCACAGGCCGGAGTTCTAAGTCTAAATTCACCCTGACCCACCCGGAACCCTTCGCCAGCCTCTTGGTCCCGCCCCCTCCTCTTGCGTTGGGCTCCGCCCCCTCAATCGAGTTGGACGTTGGCTGGCAGGTTGAGACGAGGAGTTCCGCTTTCAGCAAGGGCCCTCCCCCGTCGCCCTGGGCAATGACGCGCTGGGATGGGGCGGGCGTCACGACGACCACCGTTTCGGCCATTGAGGACAGGCGTAGGGAGAAGGGGATGGAGCTGAAGGCGGAGACCAGCGAGGCCGTGTCATCACTGAACTGGAGCCAGAAGCTGAGAGATGCTTCCTGAGGGCAGCACACAGTACAGACAGTCACTCATTAGATGCTGTTAGAGCGGCACAGTGTAGACGTCATTTTAATTCAGAAATGACGTGCCCCTACTACACACCTGTCCATGGTTGTACAGTGTGTTATGAGCTGTCACCGTTGCCGTGACTACAGAGGGGTGAGCAGGGTTTGCCTTGACTGAAAGGCTAAGTCCTCCCACCAGCTGCACTGATAGGTCACCAGGTGTCACATGGTCAGCAGACACAATGACATCACAGCTGCCCAGCACACCATCCCATTGGTCAGATACAACCTGAGAACCAGAAAAACCATCCCAACATCAGATGGCAGATTTATTGTGATCCTACCTATTTATTTATTTAATTCTGAAAACATTAAAGACAGAAATTACTGCCAGCACAGAACACTCACACATAACAATTTATTCCATATTACCCTGTTTTAAATTGAGGCTTTATTCACCTTGAATGTGAAAATCAGTCTTTATTATAAATCCAATAACTTGATGCTGTCACTCAGATGGTTGTACACTCACTTGTATTGATGTGACTCCAGGCTGAAAGCCAACCAGATAGCCATGCTTGTCAAGTGCAGCCACTCTTGGTTTCTCCACCTTCAGCCAATCGCGAACAAGCTCAGTTACATCGATGAACCAATCAGGTGAGCCGAGCATGTAGGTTAGTTGGCCTGTCTCAGCTGATGGCTGGGCAGCAAATTGTGCCAACACCTGGACTGTGGATCGCTGAAAGACAGGAGAACACCTGTGTGGAAGAGAGAAAATTACAGGCACATTACACTACTTGCTTGTCAAGGCCAACATCAGTGATAGTAACATGCACATATACAGCAACATTTTTACAGGAGCATTTAGGTGCGATTACCTTGTGCCTGGGCTCCAAACCCAAAACTCTGTATGTCTAGTGCTCTAACCAGCCAATCAGCTGCATGAGATCCAGAAGAGACTGACACAGTGCAGTGCAATGGGAGAGACTCACCCGCTTTCGGTGTAGTAGGTCCAGCCCTCTATGGCATTCAGCACAGGGTCGGAGAGCGAGATGACAAGGGGGACAATGGGAGCCCAGACGGACAGACAGAGGGCGCCACTGAGCGTGCCCAGGTAAAACTCCACCCCCATGCATGTGCTGCCCACTCCTGATTCACTTCCATCAACGAAGAGGGCGGAGCAATCGCTGGACACCTACCAATCAGAGAGGAGTATGAGGACAGGATCATGAGACTAGTGAGCCCAGGAAACTGGTAGCATTGTGCCAACATGTCTGTAGCATCCCAACAATGTTTCTCAGGCACCTACAACTACGGGAGAAGGATGGCACCTGTATGCCAAATGTCTGAAATTAGGATTGGCTCTGGTCCTGGGGCCATCCATGCTCTCACACACCTCACATGCTTCACCTCTTTAAAGGTGAGTTACTCATATAGAAGAGCCACAGGGATCATGATTACCGCTAAACGCTCTGAACCGGATCCATTCTGCCTGTGTTCCCCCTGCAGATTGGTATCTCAGTGTTTGTGAATGGATTTCATGCTAGGGCACACTTACCTTCACAATATCCTCATTAGTGGAACGGCATGTGACAGCAGCAGTGACATCAGAGACCTTCCCATCATGCTCCACTGCCAGGACAATGACAGGAAGTGACACGGGTTGGCTGGTGAGGATGGCAGTGTTGATGATTGTGCTGCTCTGTGTAAAAAAACATAAGAGAGCAACTCAGACTATGTTTGTGTGGTCTGTAAGCTAGGATGGCAGAATTTGTGATTCCTATGGAACATACTGGAGCTATACTCAATTCTTTCAATGGTGATACAGTAAAAATACATGCACTAATGAAGACATACACAATACAGTGCTAGAGGGTGCAGGTGTAGAGGGACAGATGCAGACATGTATAGCATTAAAGGCACAAATCCAAGGCCTTACCTCAGTTATGGGAGCGATGCCCACTATGTCTCTGTCTGTGAAGGAGAAGGTGTTCATCACTCCGCCGTGTGGGGGAAGGTGGTTATTGCGACCTGAATATTCGACCCACCACTGGGCAGTCACTGTCATGGCAACCCCAAAACTCTTCTGTAAACCGTCCACAGAGAGACAGGCGACCTCCTGAAGAACAGTGGGGCTGGGAGAGAGAGGAAGACAGAGAGACAGCGATTCATCCAAGCCTCCATGGTTTGCCTTGTCATCATAGATAGTGCCACTTCAGTGGCTCATTTGTCTATCTGGTTTGTGCTTTATCCGTGTGTGAACTTTGATTTAATGAAGACACAGCAGTGGTAAATTCATTTAGCACCCGAGCCATATGTGTTTTACTTTTTCTCAAGATATTCGGCATCTGGTTCCTGTCAGGAGGTTCTGATTTGTATCAGAAAGTCACAGTGCTGTCTGCTTTACTATGCTATGTATGTTCTGTTATAGACCACACCCCTTCAAGCCAGCAAATCAGAACAACAAAGGTTCAACAGTGGGAGAGCAGGAACCTTTGATGTGAAGCACCCAGAGCTGACTACCTAGTCAATGCATAGAACGTGTGCAACAGCAGAGTTTCTCTGAGTACCTGTATGTTCCAGTGTGGCTGCCTGCCCTGAGACAGATGATTGAGATGATGTTGTGTTTGGATCCTGTGCTTCTCTCCAAGGTGACAGCCCAGAAATCAGAGGCCAGAGATGGCTGAGCCAGCAAGGACACAAGGCCTTTCTTCACCTTCAGTCTGACAAGGACGAGACATGGAGTAACGGATGTTTAGAGCCAGACGATATAAAAGCATGGCATTACAATTGGAGTAGCTGAAATATTAGAGGAGAAGATGATTCAGAAAATTATTGTACCTGATGACCACAAAGTCCCCAGTGAAATTTGATCTCACGCTGACGGACACTCCAATTGGTTGACCAGCGCGGACTGGCCCCCTGCGGTAGCCAATCACCACGTTTGGATCCACCCTTAGCTCCTCCTGTTCCTGCCCATCTGAACACCCCACTTCGTCTCTCGACCTGTTCTTCTCTGTCTTTGTCTCCTCCAGGGTCACAGCTCCGATGTGATAGAGTCTTTTCTGAGAGTGCTGCATTTTGTCCTCCTCACAGCCAGGGGGTGATAGTTTAAGGTTTGCGATGGAGCCAGGGGAAGAGTAGTAGAGCTGTATTTGGTCTGCGGAGTGGCTCTGTTTACTTTTGAGGAAGGCTGGGGTGTCCCACTGCCGCCGGCCCCGGTGCCTGTGCCTGTGTCTGTGTGCGTATTGCAGTCTCTCAGAGTGTCTTTGGTTCAAAGTGCTCCTCTTTTCCGCTGCAAACCAGTCTTTTGGAAGAGGGAGAGAGATGACACACAATCCCAGCGGAGGCTGAAAATGAAGGAGTAGAAGAGATGGAAGAAAACGTGCAACCGCCCACACACACGAAGCAACACAGGTGTACATGCTGTACAGGGTACCTGTGTCATGCAAGTGGCTTTTTTTTCTTCTGTCTCCTTAAATGCATGTAGTGTGACACAGCTCCCCCTAGTGGGATCTCCACGCCAGTGAAACAAAACTCGAACCTTGAACTTCTCTCCTCTCTCTCCTTTCCTCTCTCTTTCAACAGTTTTAGAGAGGAGAGAAGCCGTCAGAGGTGGGGAGAGAGGGAGGATGGGGCTGGAGACCAGCTGAAACATAGAGAGAGAGAGAGGAGGGCACAAAGTTAATTTGGTCTGGTATAGATAGTGACAAATGACATGACATCATTTGCTCAGCCAGAATTCTCTCCTTCTTGCACATAAAAAGTCACTTTCTATGTGTGTACATGCATGTATGTGTGTGTGTGTATCTGTATTGCATACAAACTCAGGCATTTTATCAAAGGTGTGCATGTAACCTGGTTTACCTGTGTGACGGAGTAAGGCCCGAATGAAGCCCGGACCCCTGCTTTGGAGGTCGCCCCTGCCAGAGGCTGCAGGAGCAGGGACTGGGAGAGGGAGAACGGGGTGGAGTTGGAGAAGAGGAGGCCCAGGTCGGACTGGGAGAGGGGGAGAGAGTGCCAGGGAGGGGGGACGCTTATCTGGGCTGGGAGGGAGAGAGAGGGGGGGAGCTGAGCGCAGGCTGTGTGCCAGGAGATGGAGGAAAATCACAACAAAAATGACTTTATACATGACAGCAACCACAAACACATTTGCATGAATTATGTCTTAGATTAATTTGGAAAAAAACACAAATTTTGAATTCACTCACCGGCGGCCACGAGCCAGCAGAAGGCTATTACCACTGGCCCCACCACTCGCCCACACAGTGCACTGGGGCGGCTGGCCACACCCATCACTGCAGCTCTGTCACATGACAAAACCACATGACCCTCTGACAGTTGGAATGCAATGCTCACTTAGACTGAACAGTGCTGGTGGGAGGTAGAGACTAGGGCCACAGTCTGTGGGCCATCAAGGTCATCCTCATCATCATCTTTATCATTTTCCTTGCCACAGTCATAATCATCTGCTACATAACTGTAACCACCGGCATTACCTTACCTATCAGTCCTACAATCATTAATACGACCCGTAGCTCCAGCTGGGCTCGCAGCGTAGCATAGTGGTAAAGGAGCAAGGCTTGTAACTGAAAGGTTGCTGGTTCGATTCCCTGCTGGGGCACTGCTGCTGTACCCTTGGGCATGGTACGTAACCGACAATTGCCTCAGTAAATATGCATCTGTATAAATGAAAACCATGTAAAAACTGTAACATACGTAAGTTACAAATCGTCTGCTAAATGACAGTGATGTGATAGTGTTTCCTGGGGGAGGGGGGGGGCTCTGAGATTAGAGGTTCTCTGCAGTGCACAGCTGCACGTAAGACTTCTTTAGGTGATTAATCTTACGAGAGAAGAGCCCGGCGGTGACACAGTATTCTGCACACAGAAGCAAATGGCAATAATATTTTGATGACAGCTTGAAACTTGGAGATCCTGTGTAAATCATGAACAACTCAATGATTCTAAGCTCAGATGAACACAGGCAGGTTTCACCATACAGGAGAGCCACAGAGTTAAGAGTAATTCACCACTTCTCAAAGGCATTCATCAAACTGATGCCAACGACTCTGCTTGTTAGTAAGACAACAGTGACTGGTTAAAGAGATGAGCCATAATTACATTTTGACTGGCCCAGCCCACACAATAAAGTTATATTGAGAATATATTTTAGAGAACACATTTAAGCTCAAACATTATATCCAAAACATGTAATTTATTGCTGTATATTACAATATGCTTTGGCTTTATATCAATGGCTGAACAATATATTTATTGCAATATATTTCATTTTTGCACAGGTGATTATGCTCACCCCTGTAAAGTGGCAGGATCACATGAGACAGGAACTCTCTTTCCTTTATATTACAAGCAGAACCCGGAACCCCAATGGAACTCGATTTCCCATCATTACCTCTGTGTAACATCCCAAAACGCGTTTCTGTTGAACAGCTGTTAACCCGAAACAGGCAGAGATGGGCATGTGACTGACATCTCCTCAACACACAACATTCTCACAACATTTCTGCAACACAGTATCAACATTGTCACACTGCTGCTGTGTAGATAGGGACACACCTTGGGTCATACAGTTACTTTCTTACCTGTCTTTACCTTATATTTACAATACAAGGCAAAAACCATGAAGAGCCAGCAATATTTAATCTACCTAAACAGTGACCTAAGGTTTGAGTGATCTGCCTTCTTTAAATGAAAATATGTGATGTTGTTTTCACATGGACGTGGTGACAGGCACTCTCACTCGTCCCCTCATTGCACGGGTCCTTTCAGAGATGTCACCTTCATATGCTAGAGTACACAGTACTTGCAGTTACATCATAAATCACACATTTCCTGTCCCATTACACATGACAGTACGAGGGAAGCGTTATCTAATTACATCCTGTCACACAGTATGTGCTGTTACCACTGAATGCAGGATATGTATTTCAATGATTACTTCATAGTAATTACATTTGTAATTACACCTGCTACAAGGCTGCTATAACTTAGATTAGGCTTTTTCATGTTGATGTTGTTCAGGAGGACCCTTGGGGGGGCACAAAACAGGTGGAGAAAGGTTGAAAAGGGGCAGAAATGAGGCCCAGCGGAGCCTGCAGGGAGCACAGATTTGTTTGCTACAGGTTGTGATAAGAGGATTCAGGCTTTTGGTGGGAAAAAACCCTCCTGTCTGCAGTCACCTGGAATGAGGGGAGGCATTAGCTAAATTTGGGTCAGTTCTCTCAATTACTCGATCGATTGGGCCTGTTGCACTCAGTTTCATGAATTTTTCTGGGCCCTGTTGCATTTCTTTAAACAAACAGGTAATCAAACTCAAATCAATGACCCTGAATGTCATCTGCATTTCTAATAAATGTGAAGCACAAATGAACAAAGATTGAGGTTGAGGAATACTTTCATTTGATCTTTTTTTTCCTGTACAAATATTTAACTAGGTTTCTCCTCATTGCAGGGGACTCATTGCAGATTTGTTTCATGACCTGTTCACTCCAGATCAGTATTTCATGCAACTTTGTGTTTGGCGCGAAAAGGTCTATTAAATAAGATGCAAAGAAACAATGAGCAGTGACGATTAATCCGGAATCCATGGCTGATTCATGCGCTTTATTATTATTTATTAGCCATATTGAAGCGAAACAGTCTAGAGGCACAACTCACACCCCATAAACAGAAGATGCACACAAACACACTGTGTGCACTGGAATTGCGGAGGTGTGTGGTAGGAGTGGTGGGCGTCTGGCTGCACTCACCTGGCCGGCATCTCGCTTGCATCGGTTTGAGGTGGCAAAGCGCAGTGATCAGAGCCGCTCCAGGCCAAGGTCCACTTCTGTGTGCTTCCTCTCAGCGTTTGCTCATCTGTTTGGGTTATTATAATTACTTATTTCAAGCTCATATTTGACCTGTTTTTTTTTTTTTTTTTCCACACGTTATTTCCGTGGTAAAGTCTGCAGTGATCTTTACATTCTCATCTTTTAGTCCCGCTCTTTGGATTATTCTGTGTCTATTTTATTAGCTTTTTTTTTGGAATTGTTATTATTAAAAAAAAAAAAACAGGAAGTGAACTATCACAGGTTTTCTCCGGATTTGTCTTTTTTCGGTTTGGCGGTTGTAGCTGTTCTCCTCAGTAACCTGTAGATGTGCAGCTCTTCCTGTGCAGTGTTTCCCTCTCTTGCTCTCTCTCGCTTTCTCTCTCAGCCTGTGCGCCAGATTCACACAATACAGATTTACTCATCTGAAACTGTAAATAATCCACTCTCTGCCCCTCCCTCCCCCCTTTCAGTCTTTTTTTGTCTCCCTTTATATTTCTGTTTCTGCTCTGTTGGAACACTTTGGTGGTCAGTCAGTCAGTTTAATATTGTCAGTATTTTTTTAACCCTCTCTCTTCTCTCTCCTGTCATTTTATCACTATATTAACAACCAGCCTGTCCCTGCCTCTTCTCAAAGCAGCATAACACAGTGCCTAAATGATCCATTTACAGAATCTGTCTCTGAATACACTGGGGAAACAATGATCAATACTGCAAATGTTTTGCTTCTATAAATATTTTAAGCATTCATTTGATGATACGTTGTTTTTTTCCGGCTGTTTTTGTGCTTTTACCGCTCTGTGACTCATTCTGGAAACAGCTGGCACATTCGTTCTCTCTGTGGCAGACTCCACCCCCCCCCACACACACACATACCCCCCCCACACACATACCCCCCCCCCCACCCCCAATGCTTCACATTAACCCTCTCCGTTTCTCTTTATCCCTCATCCCCACCCCCCCCTCCAACCTTCTATCATTGTTATAATCGTGGTTTGATTAAATGACACAGATCTGTAAGTGACCCCAGAAAAACCTGTCTGTCTCTCCCTCCCCCTCTCTCCCTCTCTCTGTCTCCCTTTCTCGGAAGAGAGATGAAGAATAAAGAATAAGGGAGTTTTAGGGGATACAGCAACAGAGGCGTTCCACTTAAAAACGAGGAGAATTATTTCCCTGTAAACATAAAGCATCTGCTCAAGCTTCCACTTTCCAGCAGCGTGTGGTCAGCTTTGCTCGGCATGGCTGTAGCTATTCTGACCTGTGTGTGTGTGTGTGTGTGTGTCTGTGTGCATTTGTCTGTGTGTGTGTGTGTGTGTGTGTGTGTGCATTTGTGTGTGTGTGTGTGTGTGTGTGTGTGTGTGTGTGGGAATGGGGGCCACAGGGAGAGACAGTATTAATTTAAAGCCCTGTGTTTTATCCCTTTTGGTGGCACTCTCCTGTGCTTTGATACCTTTAATAGACCAACAGAAGGAGCTTAGGAGCATTGTCTCTGACATGAGGGCTTAGCATAAACCTATAGCATTACATTTCACAAAGCATCCGTGCTCCCCTTCTACGGGCGTTCCCTTCCCCCTCCCCTGCGCTGTGCTCCACAGTGTGTGTGTGTGTGTGTGTGTGTGCGTGCGTGTGTGTCTGTGTGTGTGTGTGTGTGTGTGTGTGCATGTGCTCGCATTAGGACATGCGTACACCTGTGTGTGTAATTGTGTGTGTGCGTTCATGTGTATGTGTGTCTGTACAGGCATTTGTGCATGCATGTGTTAAATATATATTTGTGTATGTGTGTTCGTGCGCCCGTGTGTGTGCATGTGTGCATGAGTGTGTGCGCCCGCGTGTGAGTGTGTGTGCATGCGTGTGTGCACCCGCGTGTGAGTGTGTGCTTTTGCATGTGCGTGTGTGTGTGTTTGCAGATGCATGCGTGTTGGTGTCAGAGCGGTGTGTGCAGTGTTA